>NW_015090767.1:2519082-2795041 GCF_001431845.1 Calidris pugnax | reverse complement strand
CCCCCGGCCAGCACCAGGGAAGTCACCCAGGAGATGCTCCTCCACGAGGCCCTCAGCCTCTTTGCTTCGGACACGCTGGGCACCGGCCAGGACAGCACCAGCACCGTCCCCAGGCCTGGGGACCCTGGGGACACCAGCACAGAGAGGAGCGCGCTGACCCCAGCACCCACCGCCCTGGAAACCTCCACACCCGGCCAGGAGGAGATCCAAGAACTCTCTCCAGTGACCATCAGCTCCGGCCCGGCCACCCCCACGGAGACACCCCCGAGCAGCAACATCCCCACATCCATTTACATCTCCTCAGACACCAGCACCTCCTGGGACAGTGTCACCTCCCTGGAGAGCAAGGTCCCCACCAGCCCCTCTGCCGTCCCCTACAGCCAGACCCTTGGGGACCTTGCAGAGGCTGAGGAGGTACCTCTGGAGGAAGCGCTGAGCTTCTTTGACTGTTGTGGGGAGGTGCCAGGGGCCTCCCAGGCCAGTCCTGGCAGCAGCCCCAGCCATGGGGAGTCTGAGGACACCGGGGCAGAGAGGAGAGTGGTGACCCCAGAACCCACAGCGCTGCAAACCTCCACCCCTGGCCAGGAGGAGATGAAAGAACCCTCTCCATTGACCAACTGCTCCAGCACAGCCATCCCCACGGAGACACCCCCGGGCAGCAACATCCTCAAACCAACGGATGTCTCCTCAGACACCAGCACCTCCTGGGACAGTGTCACCTCCCTGGAGGGCAAGGTCCCCACCAGCCCCTCTGCTGTCCCCTACAGCCAAGCCCTCGGGGACCTCGCAGAGGCTGAGGAGATGCCCCTGGATGAAGCACTGAGGTTCTTTGACTGCTACGGGGAGGTGCCAGGGGTCTCCCAGGCCAGTCGTGGCACCAGCCCCAGGCCTGGGCAGCCTGAGGACACCAGGGCAGCCCCCTGCGACTTTGACTCCCTTGGGCTGCCCAAGGATGTACTGAGCCCCAGCGATAGCCTGGAGGAGACCAGGGAGGCCGTGCGTGTCCTGGAGGAAATCCTCCAGGAGATGAAGTCCCAGGAGCTCTGGGAGGATGGGGGCATGGTGCTACCACCAGAGGTCCTGGCATCTTGGGGGGATGTTGGGTTAGAGGTGCCACCAGAGACCCTGGCGCCTTGGAGGGATGTGGGTTTAGAGGTGCCACCAGAGACCCAGGAGTCCTGGGGGGGTGTGGGGACTGAGCTGCCACCACACCTGCAGGGGACCCTGGGGGATATGGGGACAGAGGAGGAGGAGGAGGCAGATGTGGGTATGGAAACATCATCAGAGTCCCAGGAGACCGGGGAGGATGTGGGGACAGAGACGTCTTCTGAGTCCAGAGGGGCCTGGGGAGATACAGGGACAGAGACGTCATCTGAGTCCCTGGACTCCTGGGGGGACTTTGGGAATGAGAGGTCACCTGAGTCCCGGGGGGCCTGGCAGGATGTGGGGACTGACATGTCATCTGAGTCCCGGGGGGTCTGGAGGGAGTTGGCGACTGAGGTTGCTGAAGAGGCCCAGCAGCATTGGGGGGTCTGGGGTGTGGAGCCATCCCCAGAGTCCCCAGAGCCCTGGGGGGACTTTGGGACGGAGACACCACCCGAGTCCCAGGGGACCTGGGGGGACGTGGGGACGGAGCTGCCCCCGGCCCAGCCCGCCCGGGGGGAGGGGGGCACGGTCTTTAGGGGAGGGGGGCATGGTACTTCTGGGGGGTGTTTGGGGAGAGGGCTCTCTTGGAGGGAGGGGGGTTAGAGGAGCTTCCATAGGACCTTGTCTCTCTCTTGTGTTGCCAATAAAAGTTGTTTCTGCAGAAGCGCTGGGTGCCTGGGGGGGTGTGGGGGGGGAGAGGGGAGAGGGAGGGAGGGCAGGGGGCAGCGGGAATCAGCCCCCCCCAGGTGCCACAGCCCCGAGGAGCCCCAAAGGGGAGCCCAGGAGCCCCAAAGGGCAAGGAGCTGCCCCCAGGGAGCAGCCACCAGCAGCGGGGGGGCAGTGGCCGGGGGCATCTCCCCGTCCCCTTGCCCAGGGGCAGCCAGGACAGAGGGCTCCCTGCGGGACCCACGGACACGGCCCCACGCACAAAGCAGCACCCAGCCCCCACCACACGCACAGCCCTTGCCCACCCACATGGGACACACACACACCACAACACGGCCTGCAAGGCTTTGCTCTGCAACCCGCCCAGCGTCCCCTCCGCCGGGGACAGGGCTCGCCACACACTCCCCCCCAAAGCCTGGGGACAAGCCCACCCGGCCTCGCCTCCCACCGCCATGGGCTCCGCAGCCCGCCTTGGCCTCCCCACTGCACCAAAAGCACCCCAAATCACCCCAGAAGCCCATTCCGAAGGCCACTGTCCAAACGCCTCTTCAACAAGGAGACACTGGTGGCCTCAACCACCCCCCCAGGACGCCAGTGCCAGGGGTTGGCCAGCCCCTTGGTAAAGGAAGGCTTCCTAATGTTGGGTCATCAAGGAGTGCAGGGACACCTCTACCAGACCAGGTTGCTCAAAGCCTGCGAGAAACGTGTGAGATATCTCATCTTGGGCATTCATACCTGAGCTCCGAAGCGGCATTTAAGCTCAGGCCCTTGCCTTTGACCTTTGACTAAGCTTACCACAAAGCTACATCCTGCTCTAATAAGCCCAGTAGTTTGTTGACCCTGACTTTGCCTTACTGCCTTGAGTTCCTGGCCTAAACTTAGATCTTCCTTGTCATCATGGCCTTGTCTGGCAGTACCTGGACTTTTGGAAGAACTTTCTGGATGGTTATCACCATCATAGGTCTTGCTTTGCTACCCGTGTTTGGGTACTGTAGGACTCCCCCTCTTCCCTGTAAGGTCACTGCCCCTGCATACCTTGCTGCTATCCTTGCCTCCTGGCCAGCCTTCCCTGGTGGAGCAGCCCACTTGTGGAGACACTTACGCTCTTGACATGTGCTACCATGTCTGCTAGGCCTACTGGGGATACTCTTGAGAGAATGGGCATGGGACAGAGGTTAATATGGTGCCTGAGAAGACCTCATGTCAGAAGTTTTTCAATTCTTAGAAAAAGGTTTCTTTCATTTTATTGCTTGGTTAGTTTTTCCCTCGTTGACTGTAAATGAGAATCTTCTGCTGTAGAAAGAAGCCCTTAAACTGGCTAATGTCTGAAAAGTTACTAATTTCTTTCTTGACTTGGCTGCACAGAATCTATGAAAGTACATCTGAATCTTATTTGCAATAATCTATTCCTTCTATTTTACAGATGTAAATACACCAAATAAATGGTTCACAGATATTAGAATAACCATCACTGCCATCACATATAAAGAAAAGGCATTCAAATAACAATTTTAAGCTTGGAGTTGTAGAGATAAAAATTACTGAAGAAAGAAAGAAAAACATAAAAAAAAAGTTAACTCCTTTCTCTCCTTGTTACTGACCCCAACCTATGAGTGTGATGAGGTAAAGCACAAGCCTAAATTGTGGGTACCAACTGCATATCTTTAACTACAGAAAGAATTGTCACAAAAAGGTGGTAGCAGCATGAAAATGTCAACCATAGATGAATACAGCACTGGCATTTGGCCACCCTCAAAGGATTCTTTTGGTATGTTAAACAGAGAGAATAAAACATAGGACCAAAGCCCACAGGGTCAAGCATTCAAAGGAATTGTTTGACTTAGTTTCAGGGACCTTGTTTTCAAAGTATCTGTCTGTGCAATTGTTTCAAGTACAAGTTATCTTAGTATGCAAAAATATTAACTGGTCTGTGGAATAAAAATATTAATTAGTGTTTAAAAACACTAATGTACTCTGGTGACTGATAAAACCATTATATACACTCACACTTTTCCACTTTTTGTGGATATTAGGTTAACTAATTCTCTGGAATATTAGAGCTCCTGTTAGTAAAACAAAGAAAATGAACAATAGTTACTAAAATGTTGCACTTTTCAGCAAGGCTGGGTTTTATCTCCATGAGGTTAAAAAGGAAACAGTACATACAGTATTTTCTGTGCAACACTGAATAGTCAGGTTAAGAAAGGAGAAGAAAGAACATCAGCATCTCACCACAAATCCAGGCTTGCAAAAACAGGAATAACCAAAGCTGGGGTCCTTCTGAACACAGATGCCGTGTATGCAGGGGTTGGATACGCACTCATCAACATCCAGCTCACAATGGAGGCCTTCCCATCCTGGCAGGGAAAAAAAAAACACAAATCACAACCCAAAACCTATTAAAACCTAAATTAATGTATTGAGTAGCAATTCAAAAAAAAATCTGTAAGTAACTATAATCAGTGCTCACATATATGTAAATAAATTGTATGGGATGGGTATGAACTGGGTTTAGCTGTGGTTTCTCACAGTAGAAAAAAAGAACAGAAATAATTTAACAAGAAACAAACACAACCCAAACTATATGGACTTTACGATTATAATCTACTAAACATCTACTAGGGAAGTTAGTATTTGCTGACTTCTATTTCCGTGGAGACATAAGCAGCCAAATGAGACTAAAACCTGAATTTATTCTTTCATTATTGAATTAACTGACTTCATGGGTTGTCCTTCACCTACAGAATTCTCTCTATTGTCGTCTCTCCTGTGGCTACGAATTGGCAAGGGTTAAATGCTCCCTGGAAACCTCTTCTGTCACTCCAGAGCTGAATAGTGTAACCAAAGCCATATTTTTTCCAAAATTCAAACTGAAAGAGTATGGAATTTCGTATCTTAATTTTTGACCTTTTAATCCCGTTCATTAAATTCGTGCATTATTGCCCCATTGGGGAAGGAAAACTGGAGGTTTAGGTAGATGAAAATAGTCACAATTACACAAAATATAATAAAGGGGAAAAGTTTAGAAGAGAAACTCTGAGGCAGATTACTGGACCAGATCAATGTGGAGGATAATTTCTGAGTAAATACATGTTTGTTTTTTTAATACTATCAATATTCTTGTCTTATAAAAATCTCCTTTACAACTAAGTACACCCATAAATTAGAGGCCAAAAACTGATCTAGAAGCTGGGTTTTTTTGATCATGTAATTTGAGCCTGTCTTGAACTTGCTCCTCAGAGGTTAAACTGAACTGGAAGGAGCTCATTTACTTGGCAAATACAAACCCAGAATTTTGTAAAATATGGCCAGCTATTGAAGAACATCAGACCTTCTGCCACGATACCCCCATCACCCGTTACAGATTTGTTATTTCTCCACTTAAATTTTCCCATTCAGAAGCAAACAAACAAACAAATAAACAAACTCCTAGCCCCAAAAAACCCCAGCAGCCTTCAGCTGATGCAAAGCTAGTTGCTCCTGCCCTGCATTTGCCTCGGAGCACCCACCAGGTGCATCCCAGTCCTGCTTTAGCTGCCCCGGCAGAAGAGCAGCCTGCCCTGGCTAAAGACCTCTGCTGTGAGGCTGCTGTTAGTTCCAACAGCTGCTGTTGCTGCTTTGAGCCCTCTGAGATGCTGGTAGAACACAGTTTACATCTTCTGCACCTGAACAGCCTGCAGCTGCAGCCACACATCCTCAACAGGCCTCTATTATTCTAATAGGGTATGGGGCCTGCTACTGGGAGAACAGCTGACAAAATTCATGATCCATTACAGGAAAGATTTGTCAGAGCTAAATAATTTTCCCCTTTCTGGTATCACACGCTGTCACCACATGCTTCACTATGTTCTCTGGAGGTTTTTGGAAAGCTGCAGTCACCTGCCTTGTTCCTGCTTCTGTCTTGCCACTGTCCCTTTTCCATTTCACTAAATTACAGCTGTGGAAGTGTTCCTGTGTATCTCAGACCTTCTGCCTTACGGGAAAGTTCTTTCCCATAGTTGCCTTTAGAGACCCAAAAACACTCAATTGCATCTCTGTATTTCTAAAGGTGAAGGTTAGCAGGGAAATCCAAGACCTATCATATGTGAATAGTAGTTGCCTGTAACAGGAGCAGATTCCAAGCATTTCTACTTTCTGCCTCTAGCAGATTCCAAGCATTTCTACTTTCTGCCTTGGGAAGGTACTTTTTATTTATCTCTGTCAAACCACGACAATCTTCTAATCCCTTTCTTCAGTTGTGGAACTTTCCAAAAAGCTATGCCTCCCAAAGGCTCTCCTGCCTCTCCAAATTCCCTCCTTTTCTCAGCTGTAATCTTCTCATCTCTTCAGCTGTTTCAGATACTCAAGTAACATTTGAAAACACCACATTAATTAAAAAAAAACAAACCACAAGACATGTAATCATGATGCATACACCTAATACATGTGGCTATTTCACCATGTCTTTTTCTGGTGGAGAAATAATGTAGAGATCTTTCAGCCCTACTAACAATTGCTATTATTAAAAGCAATGTAAAATAAGGGCAGTTTACACTTGGTTTGGAAGGTATTTCAAACATATTAGCAGCAAGAATGAGTTCCAAGGCCCCAGAGAAGCTTCTTCTACTTATACCAAGCATTTCCATGTACAGTTGCATAGACAGCAGTTACATACAGTCCTTAGCTGGCAAGCAATCTTTATATGTCTATATTAAAAGATATTTAAAGTATTACTAGCTTTAAAAATAAAGAGAAAGATTTTGAATGTGAGAATGTATTCTGTGTGCGGCACTGGTAATGGTAATGGTAAAAAAAATTATCTTCAAAGTTTTCTTAAAGTCATCTGTATTGGTGAAGTGGTGTGTAGCTATATGCAGTGTCAGGTAGAGTGAGGGGACACACAGTTTTATCCACATTGAATTTCCATTGTGTAACTGTGCTGAGGGAAAAAAAAGATATATAGTACTGAAGATAGGTCATGACTCAGACTTTTAAGATCAGAAGGGACCATTATGATCATGAATTCTGACCCTCTGTATGGCAAAGTCCAGAAATTTTTCACTCAGTGGCTCATCCATCAAGAGTATAGTGTCTTTCTGGATTATTAAGTATCTCTTAGACACAAAAAAAAGTTGCTATAAAAATATTAACCTGTCAGCAAGTTAGGCCTAAAATTAACTAGGCTCTAGTAAGTCAAAGATACTTCCATTTAAGTTTTACACATTAGAGCATTGTTCCTCAGTACTGATTAAACAAATGAATAAACTGTCTGTATTGGCTCTCATTATGTGTCCACCCACACACATGTGCTCTTACTTCAGTATCTTGCTTACTATTTTTTTTAAATCTGTAACATATAATGTTTTGTGATCTGCACTAAGGACACTTCAGAATAGAAAAAAACCCTCATAAAATAAAATCTGATTTTATTAATAATCAATTCATTATGTGTTTTCTTTATAATGCAGAACAAGCATGGGTATAAATCTATGTAAATATTATATGAAGAGATTGCTAGAAAGACTGCAGAAAAGTTTTGTGTAATACATATATGGTTGCTTGACTTCAGGAGAGTTTAGCAAGATTTTATTGTTTGTAAATGGAGGCCAACAAGCTGAACACACCTCATTACAATGGGAGTAAGCAGACCAGATCTATGAAGATACCATGGGTGAATATTTATCTTCCAGAATATATCTAAATTATCTCTAAAATTATCACTAAGAAATCTTGGATCATTACCATCAAAGAAAGAATTCACTTGTGCAGGTCAGTACAATAGGAAACAACAGACTTAAACTGAAAACGTAAAGTTTCAGCACATAGGTACTAGTATAATTCTTAGATAAAGAATAATGGAACTATGGAGCAGTATGCTTCAAGGCAGTAATTTACACCCTACTTACACTGACGAAAATCTCTTTGATAATAGACATGAGAGGAGACAGTGAGTAGTCCTGAACAGATTATATTTGTGATTGTGTGACAATACAGGCTAATTGTGACCTTTACTTTTGTACAAATTCTTATACTTTCCCAAATCACAAGACCTGTTTGATCTACGCTACCATGAGAAAACAGCTCCCTTTTTTTTTTTTTTTTTTTTAGAAAGTGCTTGTTTTCATTCTACTTATGATGGTTCAGAAATTTTATTTTCATCCCAGCCAGCAGACCTAAGCATGGGTATGCGTGACAACAACAATAACAACAACAACAATAATAAATGTTAGTTCAAAATAATTTCTTTTCATTCAGTCTTATTCTGTAGCCAGTTAAATTACCTAAATGCTGCACAGTGCCTACTGGACTGCTCGGTCAGTAAATTACATTAGTAAAGGTCATACATGATAAACCTAGCTCTAGATAATTCTTCAGAGCTGGTTTTAGTGTTAAGTCTTTCTAACATGCTCATTAGACTAGTTAATTATCTTTAGATTTGATTGAAAAAGCTCGTCAAGGAGATAGCTAGTCATTTTGTATCTCATAGGTTATATCCAAAGATATATCCAAAGAGCTTGATATAATTTACCAATTTTCTCGGCAGTAACACCGGTAATTCAAAACTATCATCGTTTAAGATTGTCCTGTCAGACATCAGTTACCTTGTTGACATTTACAAGTGTATCCATTGATATGATCCTCACAGGTTGAGCCATGTAGACAAGGTGATGAATTGCACTCATTAACTTCTATTTCACAGAACTGTCCAGAAAATCCAGCGAGACACCTGAAGCAAACAACATTCCAAATTGTTATGCTATGCATAGCAATCATACAAAATACGCTTTGTGGGGAAACAATTTGTATAAAGTTTGTGCATTAACATGACACAACCTCATATATCACTTTCTGTTTTAAAGGAGTCTTTTACTGGAAGTCTTCCAAGCCTCACATTGTAATCCCTGGGGATCTTTTAGGGGATTTATGACGGTAAAACCCATCCACAAATTTCACATCTGGATCATAATCAAACCTAACAGTCTCAATTACAGTTTACTGGTTGTAGCAAGGTGAGTACAAACCTTTCTTAGTACTCTTGGGAGACTGTCTACTAAAATAGTTTATTTAGCTAAGTAACTGCAGTCTGTGTTTGGAAAACTGCTTGTTGAGAAATATTGCACCTTTAAATGTAGCTATAGCAGAAAAGCCAGCCTTCAGGGACCAAGCTTTCATTATCATTCTACTTATCGAATATTAGTCATTGTGAAAAAACTTTTCTGTATTTTTCCAGTTGTAAATCTTATGTGATCATGAATACCAAAATAATTCCATATGATTTCAACATACAACTGACCTAAACAGACTCTCAAGGCCTCTAATGAAGCTCAGAAATCTTACTAATCTTGTCATTGAGACAGTCCTTGCGTCCATAGGAACAGCTCTGCAGATATACTCAACTCTGTTCTGCGAAACAGAGCCCCGTAATGGTATTTACATTTACTCTTTTGAGGTGTATTGTACATCTATATATTTCACATGAGGTACAGCACTCAAACATTCCTGCTGGCAAGGGGCTGGTGGCACATCTTGTATGTTGTTTGTCTCTAATGAAGAGCATAAAACTTTATTCCCCGCTTAGAGGAAGATGAGTACATTAACAAACTACCTTTGAATAAATTAGAATAGTCCTGGTCCCTGCTCCTCAAGGTGACACATTGTGTGAATACAAAAGACATCATTAGAATGAAATATCTGCAGTGTCTTCCTTAGCTTTCCAGATCCTGAAGCAAGAGAAGGAGGATGGACCACAGAACAGGTACCTGTAACACTTCATGAAGGATCCTTACACTATGTATCAGTAATTATGTTTTATTTCTGCCTTGACTATTAGAACATCTTTATTTCATTTTATATGGAATACACTCGAGGTAATGTGAATTTGGAATCTACCAAGACAATGACAGCAGAACAGATTTTTCAAAGTCTACATCAACCAAAGATGAGATAAGCATGAGATAAGGTTTAATGAGTGAGCCATAAGGCCACCTGTATGGCTCTTTGGCCCCAAAACATTAAGGAAAATCTACTGAGAAGATACAGTTCGGCCTTTATTACTATTAGCAAATATCCAACCCTGGGATTTAGAACTGGATTCATCCCACCTAACCTCACTCACCTAATGGTAATAACCCTAGGAATCTTCTGTGCTTAGTGGAATAAGGGGTGCAGAGGATGATTCTGTTCACTTAAATAATTTTCTGCAGATACTTTTTGTCTTTCCACTGGCTACATAGTGTATTTTAAAAAAAAGAAAGCAAATAATTGAAGAGAGTGATTTCTCCTAGATATGGGAAGGATGACTAAAAGGATGAATGCCTATAAAATAATGGAAAGAATATTCTACTGGAAAAAGAGGCAACTACACACAGGGAATATTGGGACAGTTAAAAATCCATTTAACTTTATACTTAAAAAAAAGAAGTGGTTACAATCTAAACTGGAAGAAATATACATTTATTATGTAAAAATTCTGGACAGAATAACTATACCTATGTGTATTTAAGATGAGTGGGCTTAATGTTTAAGTCTGTAAAACTCAAACATGGAAGAAAAGCTTAAAGGTCTCTCCTGTTGGTAGCTTCAAGTGGACTTACTTTTATATGTGATGTGTATAGTTGCTGCAGAGTAGAACCCCCTAAAGACAACAGCATTGACAGAGTTACTGTGGTCATAACTAGTTGGAGCAAGAAGGACTGATGGAGCAGGTTGATACAACTCCAGTGGAGAGAACCAATGGGATGGAATCAGCTCCATATCACAGGACACAACCTGGATAAGCTTTGGATGATCTTCTACTTAGCAAGGCTTGAGACTTCACAGACACAACCTGTATCGCCATGGGCTTAACTCTATAGACACTGAGGTAGAAAAATGGAGCCGTAAGACTAAATATTTATGTGTATGGATATGTATAAATGTGGTAAAATAGTCTTGTTTGTATTGAAAACTTTCCAAGTATTTATTGAGTATATAATAATATCATACATACTCGGCATCACCAAAAGAGAAAAGTTATAAAAAATATGACTTTGCCTACAAATTGAATTTTAGGTGGAAAACTTAAACCCACGAAAGCACTTAGATATCCAGTAAATCAAAGGCCATATACATAAATCTGCACAAGGCAGCCTTTTTCCTAAGTCAGATTTTCCGAATCACTCAACTTAAAGAATATTTAAAAGTATTGCAAGTATTACACATACTGATGAGTGGGTTTTTTTGCAAACACAACAATACCACAGTGTTGTTTGCTTGTGTTCAGACAGCATAATTAGATATAAATGATGCTTCATGACTGCAGAGGCAGGCACTCTATTAACTAAACAATTCTGAGCAATTATGAAACAACTAGCAATGAATATGTTAACTGATAAGTGTTTGCAAATCATAGAACAATACCTTAATTTCAGCAGTTTTCCCAAATTTCCCAAAATTGTAATAAATTGCATGCTTTATTAACAGTGTTAATGAAATTAACACTTCTTAGGATACGACAAGCACTTCAATCAATTCTTAAACGTTGGTTTGCGTTACTTCTTTCATTCTTACTGCTTTTTTAAATAAATTTACATTTCTCTTCTGCCTCTCCACATTATCTCCCTTCTGACATTTCTTTTTGAGTGTTAGGAGGACAAAGATAACAGAATTTAAATACAACTGACATTAGAAAATGTAAGTTGATATGGAAAACAGTTCTTGTGACACCAATGGCATTAAACCGAACTCAAATACTTTGGAAGACATTTGTATGTGGTGCTTGGGATATAACCATTCTGCAAGTGAAAAACAGAGAGTTTTCAATCACTTTCATATCAAGATATGACTACCACAAATCTTGTATGTTGATTACCATTTAGTATAAAACAATCTATGCTGTTGTAGGTACATGCATATCTAGGTTTAGCAGCAAGTAACTCTCAGAGCTTATCTGATAAAGAAAGGTAATGCACTGTGAAGGCTGAGCTTTTAAACTTACAAAGGTATCAACATAAGATCAGTAGTTCAGTACTGAAAGGCAGCAAAAAAATGCTTCTCATTTTGTGTAAGAATAATGCATTCACAATTTAATTATGACCGGTTTATAGGGATGACGGCAAAGGCCTTCTTTTCAATTATTCTCTACAGCTTTTTTCTCACATATTAAATGCTGAGATAACACAGTCCCTTTTCTTTTGTACCTCTGTATCAATCATTATTAGAAGTGAACATCTTAGTTTGGGCACATGCCAGTGCAGCAGCCCAACAAAAGACTGTTGAATTGGATGGATTTGAAACAGAAGAACATAACTTTAATACTTTTAGACTGCAGTAAAGCACAGAGACGGGAATAAGCATCGCAGCAAAATGCTCAGCTGACAATTAGTGTGGGGTAGAAGATGACAGTTCATTTCCTTCTTACAGAAAAACATAGTCAACTAGTTACCATTTAATCTCCCATGTAGAAGGAGAACTGGCTGCTGTAGGAGCCAGTTCTTTGCAGTTTTCAACCTGCACCTGACATATTAACTGCAAACTGTGATGTGATGATACTTGCAAACTTTCAATTTTGCAGTCTTTCCTCACTCCCCATTCATCTCAGCTGGAATGGAAACTCTGTCTTCTGCAATGAATGCAGGAGTTTATTAAGATGACCTTGAAGGTCCTGTAGGAAGCTAATGGGTATTTGCCTTGATTATGACAAACACCGTTTCAATAGCATTTATATTAAGTAGCACAATGAAGAAGAGAACGGAAAGAAAGAGACATGCACGCCATTAAGTGTCTGAAGTGCTTCTTAAATACATACACAGATTTGGAATCAGGGACCAGTTTCACCACCCATCTGGTAAAACCTACCTTACAGCTAAATTAATCCCAAGCCATCTAGGAAACCTGTGAACCAAAATGATCCTGCAGTGTAACTGTAACATCTTAGGCACTTCCAAGCTGGAATTCCTAAATCAGGAGAAAAGTCCACTGACGATTTTAGAGGTGCTTCCTTGGTATGATTGCCATTTGGGCTACTGGCTGATGTGAACAAAGAAAAGATAGATAATGAGCATGGCATGGGATTGCTCGTCAAGAATTATTTCACTTACTGTAAGTGGTGAGAGAGATCAGATGGGACATTTGAGAGAGAGAAGAATACTAACAGAAAGGGAGTCTGGGAACACTCAGGGTAGGGAAATACAGGCTGAACAAAGATCAACCACCAGTGGTCTTAGAACAGAAGAGAGTCACCCAAAAAACAGAAGGGGGAAGTCAAGTCTAAAACATAGAACTTAAGTTTTAAAATCACATTTTGGGGATAAAAGGAAAAAGCTACCAAGAAACAGAAAGAATAGAAGGGCCAGGCCCTGCCTTTTGAGTGATGAAGTTGCCATGGCACTGCTCATCTGCTGGTAGGAAGAGCTAGTGCCCTAACAATGCTGCTCTAGGCTCTATTTTTATGCTCCTTTCATCTAAGTGTCTCCAAAAGCACCAGCTCTGGGACAAAGAGTGTCTGCGCTTGTAGAAGACCAATTTCCTCACCCTCAGTGTCAGTCTCCAATCTTTCCAGTAACCAGTACTAGTTCACCTTAGGCTTCCTCTTCCTTGCCTGTACCCCAACATCTCTGGAGAAGGTTGGGAGTGAGAAGGCAGAGATAATTCCAGCCTTAATCTCCTAAAGAAGCCATGCCTCAGTCACAGCTGAGTTTTCAAATTCAGCTTCCAGTGAAATGTTCAGTTTGAGTGGTTCATTAGTTATTACTAGATGATTCCCTAACATGATTGTTGCACTCTTGCTGTCCCACAAAGTGCTGAGGTAACAGAGATTCTCATGTTGTGCCTTGATGATACTGAAGATTGTTTTGCTCATAGAGCTTGTTGGCAAAAAAAAAAATAAAAATCAAAGGTTTGTACCTTTCACTTTTACTGGAGGTCACAAGTGGTTGCAGATACCTGGGAAGATTCAGTCATTGGAAAGCAGTAAGAAACCTCTGCTGCCCGGGTCCTCAATAGCAGGGTTATGTTGGGAAGATTTATTTTGTCAGACCCACCATTCTAGCTCTATAAAGATGATTTTCACTCCAGTTTTCATTATGATTCACTAGGGGTTGATAGAAGCTGCTCTTTGGTCTTGTGTCACCAGGTTCTATGTTTGATTCAGTAACTGCAGAGTGAATACTGTTACACACTGAAGGTGTTTTTTAAAAAAGGCAGCTAGGGCATTCAAATCGAGCCAGGGAAGCATCATACAGGGCATTATACAGGGCATCATACAGGGCATTATACAGAATTGGGGAACAGGCAGGAAAGGGGCTGGAGAATGGGCCTGTAATGGACTCAGAACAAAAGCAATTTGCAAGCTTGAAACTGGCCTGGCCACACAGTTCAGGCTGAAAGAAAGATGACTCAGTGGGGATGAGGGATCAGCCCTCTGAGGGGCTGCCCACTAACAGAATGAAGAACTGACCTTCTAACCTAAGAGCTGGATAGGTACGGGAAGACAGAGGAGTTGTCTCTGTGCACTTGGCTGAGCAATTTAGGAAAGATGAATCAGGCCCTAAGAAACATTGACAGATGTAGTAATCCTAAACCACAATTTAAGCATTTATTACTGTAATATTGATAGATTTCCAGAACTACCAGAAGTTGTAACATTATCAATACTTTATCAATCAAAGGTCAGATGAAATGCCACCTCCCTGATGTAAGTAGCCCTGTCTCACAGTGCTGTAGGCAACCTGCCCAAAGGCTGGCTGTACGGTGGATCAGAACTGGACCAATCATTAGCATTTAAAAATCTAACGCAGCCGCTGCTGCACATATGAGCCTGATCCCAGGTCTGCACTCCTGCTCTTTATTACATCAAATTAAAATAACAAGTGTAGCAGGGAAAATTAAGAATTAAAAAAATAAAAAATATGGATACCTTAAATGTTGTTTTTTTTTTTTAAATTGGACATTATGATTTATAAATCAATAATAAGGTAGA
Organism: Calidris pugnax; assembly: GCF_001431845.1. Taxonomy (NCBI): domain Eukaryota; kingdom Metazoa; phylum Chordata; class Aves; order Charadriiformes; family Scolopacidae; genus Calidris; species Calidris pugnax. The sequence goes on along the minus strand of NW_015090767.1, from coordinate 2,780,292 downwards.
AACACATTCTTCCTGTAACAAATTTACAGAACTTACACTGGTAGAATGAAGTTATTTTTCCATTAGTCCAGAGCTTGTTAGATTGAACATGAGAACATCAGTGTTTCCACATCAAAGCAACAACCATTTTTTTGGAGATTAAAACTAAAAGAGCAGCAGACAATCCTATTAATGAACTGGAACACAGCTGAGGAAAGATCTATCTGTATGTCTGCCTACTTCCCAAATTCCTCACACTTCAGCATAAACTCAACTGTCTGGAGTGTCTTGTATAAATTATAATCGATCCAAACACTAACTGTAGAAAAATCTGGAACACCCCCACAGTTGCTCTGCTCCTGAAAATTATTCAAAATAAGAAGCTAAGTTATTTTACTAACTTGATTTATAAGTACGTACGTTTTTTCAAAAACAACAACATTGCAGATATTTAAACAAACAAAAAAAATATACAACTGCTTCTACACCAATTCCGTATTTATATCAGTATTGGAAAGATACATCAGAGAAGGGATAAGGGAACTTTGCAGACTTGTTCAAGCGGTTTATGCAGAAGTGGAGTTATTCAATCCTAATCAGAATTTTACAGTAAAAATTTTGCTTTTGCCAAAATATCTGGGGTTTTTGCCAACACATTTCCATATATAGAGTCAGTAAACTAGTAAGAGACTTCAACTCCTAGACGAAGATTCCAACAAAAGCCTAAGATTTCCTACGAAAAATTCCTGTAAAAAAGCAGCAATGATAAGTCTGGGAGTGAGAAGGCAGAGATAATTCCAGCCTTAATCTCCTAAAGAAGCCATGCCTCAGTCACAGCTGAGTTTTCAAATTCAGCTTCCAGTGAAATGTTCAGTTTGAGTGGTTCATTAGTTATTACTAGATGATTCCCTAACATGATTGTTGCACTCTTGCTGTCCCACAAAGTGCTGAGGTAACAGAGATTCTCATGTTGTGCCTTGATGATACTGAAGATTGTTTTGCTCATAGAGCTTGTTGGCAAAAAAAAAAATAAAAATCAAAGGTTTGTACCTTTCACTTTTACTGGAGGTCACAAGTGGTTGCAGATACCTGGGAAGATTCAGTCATTGGAAAGCAGTAAGAAACCTCTGCTGCCCGGGTCCTCAATAGCAGGGTTATGTTGGGAAGATTTATTTTGTCAGACCCACCATTCTAGCTCTATAAAGATGATTTTCACTCCAGTTTTCATTATGATTCACTAGGGGTTGATAGAAGCTGCTCTTTGGTCTTGTGTCACCAGGTTCTATGTTTGATTCAGTAACTGCAGAGTGAATACTGTTACACACTGAAGGTGTTTTTTAAAAAAGGCAGCTAGGGCATTCAAATCGAGCCAGGGAAGCATCATACAGGGCATTATACAGGGCATCATACAGGGCATTATACAGAATTGGGGAACAGGCAGGAAAGGGGCTGGAGAATGGGCCTGTAATGGACTCAGAACAAAAGCAATTTGCAAGCTTGAAACTGGCCTGGCCACACAGTTCAGGCTGAAAGAAAGATGACTCAGTGGGGATGAGGGATCAGCCCTCTGAGGGGCTGCCCACTAACAGAATGAAGAACTGACCTTCTAACCTAAGAGCTGGATAGGTACGGGAAGACAGAGGAGTTGTCTCTGTGCACTTGGCTGAGCAATTTAGGAAAGATGAATCAGGCCCTAAGAAACATTGACAGATGTAGTAATCCTAAACCACAATTTAAGCATTTATTACTGTAATATTGATAGATTTCCAGAACTACCAGAAGTTGTAACATTATCAATACTTTATCAATCAAAGGTCAGATGAAATGCCACCTCCCTGATGTAAGTAGCCCTGTCTCACAGTGCTGTAGGCAACCTGCCCAAAGGCTGGCTGTACGGTGGATCAGAACTGGACCAATCATTAGCATTTAAAAATCTAACGCAGCCGCTGCTGCACATATGAGCCTGATCCCAGGTCTGCACTCCTGCTCTTTATTACATCAAATTAAAATAACAAGTGTAGCAGGGAAAATTAAGAATTAAAAAAATAAAAAATATGGATACCTTAAATGTTGTTGTTTTTTTTTAAATTGGACATTATGATTTATAAATCAATAATAAGGTAGAAACACATTCTTCCTGTAACAAATTTACAGAACTTACACTGGTAGAATGAAGTTATTTTTCCATTAGTCCAGAGCTTGTTAGATTGAACATGAGAACATCAGTGTTTCCACATCAAAGCAACAACCATTTTTTTGGAGATTAAAACTAAAAGAGCAGCAGACAATCCTATTAATGAACTGGAACACAGCTGAGGAAAGATCTATCTGTATGTCTGCCTACTTCCCAAATTCCTCACACTTCAGCATAAACTCAACTGTCTGGAGTGTCTTGTATAAATTATAATCGATCCAAACACTAACTGTAGAAAAATCTGGAACACCCCCACAGTTGCTCTGCTCCTGAAAATTATTCAAAATAAGAAGCTAAGTTATTTTACTAACTTGATTTATAAGTACGTACTTTTTTTTAAAAAAAAAACACAACCTTGCAGTTATTTAAACAAATAAAAAAATATACAACTGCTTCTACACCTACTCCATATTTATATCAGTATTGGAAAGATTCATCAGAGAAGGGATAAGGGAACTTTGCAGACTTGTTCAAGCGGTTTATGCAGAAGTGGAGTTATTCAATCCTAATCAGAATTTTACAGTAAAAATTTTGCTTTTGCCAAAATATCTGGGGTTTTTGCCAACACATTTCCATATATAGAGTCAGTAAACTAGTAAGAGACTTCAACTCCTAGACGAAGATTCCAACAAAAGCCTAAGATTTCCTACGAAAAATTCCTGTAAAAAAGCAGCAATGATAAGTCTTGTCAAATTTCTACTTCATGCGAATTCTGTATTCTAAGGGCTACTGGCACGTGTCTTGTCAAATTTCTACTTCATGCGAATTCTAAGGGCTACTGGCACGTATACACTGGTAGAATGAAGTTATTTTTCCATTAGTCCAGAGCTTGTTAGATTGAACCTGAGAACATCAGCGTTTCCACATCAAAGCAACAACCATTTTTTTGGAGATTAAAACTAAAAGAGCAGCAGACAATCCTATTAATGAATTGGAACACAGCTGAGGAAAGATCTATCTGAATGTCTGCCTACTTCCCGAGTTCCTCACACTTCAGCATAAACTCAACTGTCTGGAGTGTCTTGTATAAATTATAATCGATCCAAACACTAACTGTAGAAAAATCTGGAACACCCCCACAGTTGCTCTGCTCCTGAAAATTATTCAAAATAAGAAGCTAAGTTATTTTACTAACTTGATTTATAAGTACGTACGTTTTTTCAAAAACAACAACATTGCAGATATTTAAACAAACAAAAAAAATATACAACTGCTTCTACACCAATTCCGTATTTATATCAGTATTGGAAAGATACATCAGAGAAGGGATAAGGGAACTTTGCAGACTTGTTCAAGCGGTTTATGCAGAAGTGGAGTTATTCAATCCTAATCAGAATTTTACAGTAAAAATTTTGCTTTTGCCAAAATATCTGGGGTTTTTGCCAACACATTTCCATATATAGAGTCAGTAAACCAGTAAGAGACTTCAACTCCTAGACGAAGATTCCAACAAAAGCCTAAGATTTCCTATGAAAAATTCCTGCAAAAAAGCAGCAATGATAAGTCTTGTCAAATTTCTACTTCATGCGAATTCTAAGGGCTACTGGCACGTATATGTTTCTACTACACCAAATACTAAATTTAAAACAATTCCAAAGTGATTAATTCATGATATATTAAGATCATTCAATGCAGGATTTTGATCTGCAACAATAATAACTGCACTCACAGTAAAAATTCTCCTATGTGAATAAACGTTCAGCCTCAGAGCAAATCTGCGCAATAACCCAAATGTCAGCCAAATTTTTCCCAACAACTCGAATTCCTATCCTGTTGTAACTCGTTTGCTCTTTGAGCCTGTTTTGTAATTCATCTCCTCTTAGTCTATTTTTCATCTGTACTCTTTTCCTCCTCTCTCCCTATCTGCCTCGTAACCTTTTACAGCTTATGAATAATTTGTGTATCTGTGAGATATAAAGTTCAGAAAAAACATGGTTTCTACAACACAGAAGTTTATTAGGTTTATCTGGGAGCAACGATTAAGAGCAATTGTACTTATAAGAGAGCTTTTATGCTGTAACCTTTACCTGCCTATGTGACTCATTCAACCTGGTAACATCGATGAACTTTATGGACCAATCCACACTATGAAATTTGTTTGGGACATCAATTTTTCTTCATGAGTGTTAACCTTGATGAATGGGGTAATGCTGTGTTAATATCTCTCGGTTAGGTAATTAGGACTTTGGATAGAATAATAGATCAATGTGAAAAGCACCTCTCCTGAGCAACTGCCTTCAGTAAAATAGTCTTGTAAATGTGCAATCTCTTTTGACATTAGTCATGATTTTTTTCTTTTTCAAATCTGCATTTTCTGTCCAAAATAAATCTAGTTAACTGCTCTACTGTAACAGGCCAGCTCTGTCACTGCAAATTTACACTGGGATTGCTATGCATTATTAACAAGCTATGAAAAGTCACTGGCTAAATGTCATGGAAGCTGAGATATAGCAGCACCTTGGGATTCATACAGCAAACAGTTTAGTTTTAATCATCTTGGACCACAAGGTGCCTTGACATTTGCGAGGCAACTTTTTCCTTTTTAACTTCCACTGGAATCAGACCTCTATTATCTCAACCATAATTCTCAACTTCCAATGTGAGAGAAAGTTTTACCTTCTAAATTAAAAAAGTGAAAAATCGATCAAACATGGACCTTATCATTCATTTAATCGATGCTCATATGCCAGCTTGGAAAGGAAAAAAGGAAGGGCAAGGAAAACTAGATAATTCAACCACCTTCAGGATTATTAGAGACGTTTCCTGTGAAATACATGATCCTTACTTTAGCACTATAAGTCATGGTCTTCCTGAGCAGGATTAAGACAACAAACTTCTGCAGAACCCTTTTAATTTCAAAGGAAAAGTGAGGAAGAGCACTGATTCATTTTAAATATACGTATCATTACAACATGATTTCTTAAAGCTATAAAAATTTATTGGGAAAATTCATCTATGGTGCCAAATAAATTTGCAGTCGTTATCACACTTCACTCTCTAACAGCCAACCTTTTGGATCATAAGTTCCAATTTACTGGAATCCAATGCGTCATTTTTGCCCTTTTAAGTAGGATTATTCACAGACAAAATAAAAAAGACAAACATTATTTTATTCAACTGAAATGATTATGTCTCAAGAAACACAAGAGCAAGGCAGAATCCTGACCCTACCAACGTTACATTGAAAAATTAAATCTAATTCATCTGCAAGAAATGTTGTTAAAGTTTTGAATGTTCAGACCTTTCTATTTCTTTCAAGCTTAACTGCTCAAATTTCTGTGTGGGTTTTCTTGTTAGTTCACACATCTACCTACATCTTATCTGTGCTGCCTTAATACACGTCAAAAAAAAAAAGTTGCCTCATAAATGAATATATACATGAAAGACTTTCACCAGATTATACAATGACTGACCCCAACACCCTATTCCCCATTTCCCCTGCACTACCCGGGGAAGAAGGAGGCAGAGGAGCCGAGGACAAAGGAGTGAAGTTAAGCCTGGGGCTGGGGCAGGGGAGGGAAAGGTGCTTTAGTTTTTGTCTTTGTTTCTCACCAGCCTTATTCTATTTTAAATGGACAATAAACTGAATTTCCCCCAAGTGTGACAGTGTGTTCCCCCTCCCTGGGTGCCAACCTGACCTTTAGTTTCCGTAACCCTGACCAAGCGATAACCACCTGTGGTGGTCATAATGGGTGCATCTAGTTATGATGGTTGCACCCAGCTCTAAGAGGTTTCAGGGAGAAGGATAACACCACAACAGCCAAGGGCTAACTTGCTAATTCTGGTTACTGTGGTCAATATGCAAACATGACTAGAGGTCCATCATCTTACCCCCATAAAGAGTGAAGAGCCCAAGAGCTCTCTGAGCTGTCCTGCACAGCAGCAGCAGGCTGCACTCCAGGATCTCCCCTTGAGTAGGGATATCGCTCAAGGTTACAGCTCAAGACTCAGAGATCTAGGTGATTACTAGGCAGGTGACTAATAGCATGCTAGGCTTTGAAATCTTAGCTAAGTGAAATAAAAGATTGATTGTGCCTATATAACCCTTTAGACATAAACAGTTGGCCAAGACTGGGACTAGTATCGGATCCAGTCACACCTGGACTCCTCTCTGAGAAGGAGTTTAGAAAGCAAGGGGGTCCTTTCTGAACCTCGTGACTCAACAGGATGGTCTCCCTGACAATTGTCTGACCCTGTCCTCTCTGAAGCAAATAACCAAGTGTGCCTTGCCCTCTCTGATCTTGTTAAAACACTGTTCATGTTTATCATCAACCTTTGTTACATCCCTGTTTTATATCAATAAAAAATATCCCCTGTTTATATCAATAAACGTATCGCTGCTTCTCCCTGTGAGTGAAGTGCATGCCTCTCTGAAGCAAATAACCAAGTGTGCCTTGCCATCTCTGATCTTGTTAAAACACTGTCATGTTTATCATCAACCTTTGTTACATCCCTGTTTTATATCAATAAAAAATATCCCCTATTTATATCAATAAACGTATCGCTGCTTCTCTCTGTGAGTTAAATGCATTGCTCCATCTGCCACACCAAGTCACGTCTGTTTGCCAGTGCTCTCCATGTGTTTATTTAGACACCATCTTCTTTTCTTCCCCCATGGCATTTGGAGAATGGGCATTTGGCCGCCAGGCAAGTTCAACCCACCACAAAGCTATATGTTTTTCCAGCTATTTCTACGTAACTACTAACACCACAACAGCCAAGGGCTAACTTGCTAATTCTGGTTACTGTGGTCAATATGCAAACATGACTAGAGGTCCATCATCTTACCCCCATAAAGAGTGAAGAGCCCAAGAGCTCTCTGAGCTGTCCTGCACAGCAGCAGCAGGCTGCACTCCAGGATCTCCCCTTGAGTAGGGATATCGCTCAAGGTTACAGCTCAAGACTCAGAGATCTAGGTGATTACTAGGCAGGTGACTAATAGCATGCTAGGCTTTGAAATCTTAGCTAAGTGAAATAAAAGATTGATTGTGCCTATATAACCCTTTAGACATAAACAGTTGGCCAAGACTGGGACTAGTATCGGATCCAGTCACACCTGGACTCCTCTCCGAGAAGGAGTTTGGAAAGCAAGGGGGTCCTTTCTGAACCTCGTGACTCAACAGGATGGTCTCCCTGACAATTGTCTGACCCTGTCCTCTCTGAAGCAAATAACCAAGTGTGCCTTGCCCTCTCTGATCTTGTTAAAACACTGTTCATGTTTATCATCAACCTTTGTTACATCCCTGTTTTATATCAATAAAAAATATCCCCTGTTTATATCAATAAACGTATCGCTGCTTCTCCCTGTGAGTGAAGTGCATGGCTCCATCTGCCACACCAAGTCACGTCTGTTTGCCAGTGCTCTCCATGTGTTTATTTAGACACCATCTTCTTTTCTTCCCCCATGGCATTTGGAGAATGGGCATTTGGCCGCCAGGCAAGTTCAACCCACCACAAAACTATACATTTTTCCAGCAATTTCTACCTAACTACAGAATTTCTCAATTGATTTCCCTACATGAAGAATTAACAGTAATTAAAACAGAGATTAGGCCTTTTCAGAGCTTGCCAGAACCTTGCTCAGGAACACATCTCAGGAAACAGTCATATAACACGAAACACGAAAGATACTTTATGAGACAATGCAAAATAGCATCTTCTGGGTTTTGGTGTGGGTTTTTTCCTTCTGTTTCTCACAATGCCATAGCAGATGTTAGAAGGTCAGGAAAATTTGTATGAACCATTAGATCTTTATACTCCTGCTCATTAACACACCACAGCCCATCTGAACAAGGCAATATTTGCAAAGAACGTCTGTATCTTCAGTCAGCTGATACTGTTTTAGATGTCTCACCCCATAGCCTTTGACCTTTACATCCTTTGACCATCTGTGACAAAACGTTAAATTGATTCAAATAAAAAAACTATTGGTAGTAGAATATTTTATAGCATTCTTGTTTCACTTATCAAGTTACTGAAACTTTTGATATATTTTTTTCTGAAAGTGAGATCAATAGCTATGGGGATATTACTATGAACCTGACAGAAGATTCAAAGAGGAAGCTCTAATAATTATCTAACAATTACCTTCATTGCTTTAGAAGTAACTTCTATAGGCAAATCACTTCACCTGAGAAAACCCTTCTTCCAGGTATTTTACTATTCCAAGCTTTGCATCATGCATTTCAAACAACTTTCATAGTGAGCTTTATTGGGGCCTTGAAATAATGTAGGTGCTTGACAGGTCACATAATGAGCTCATCTTGGTGGAAACCATCCCATGCATGTTTCACCAACTACAGATTTTGAACTTTTAGCACATTAAGCTCAGATGTAGTAATTCCCTATGGAAAACTGAAAAATGAAGGTATAGCATCAAAGTGAATTATCTCCTGTCCGGTCATCCATCTTGTGTGATGATTATGGATGCTGGTGATGATGCAGCAGATGACCCAACCAATGTGTAAGGTATGTAAAAAAAAAAAAAAACAATTTAAATGTTTTATTCCTTTTAGATTCCGAAAAAATGATAGGGGAAAAACCCCACCAAATTTTGTGTTGATGTGTGTGTGAACTCAGTGATTTCTGGGATTCTATGTTGGGTGAGCACAGATCTTTGATGGTACTGTGGTTTCACTGGTGGGTTAAACTGTCTCCATAAGCCAAATGACTCAGAGTTCAAAGTAGTATGAGTCAGCTGCCTTATCACTAACGCTACTGAAAATTGCTTCTTCTGATGTACTTTGAAGCATGTTTCTATGGTGAGAATTTGAGAAAGCAGCCAGTAGGGAGCTTACAGAAGTCTCCCAGGAGAGCTTTTCTCAGATTACTTTCTCTAAAACCCTTCCCAAGGGTGATACTGTGATTGTTAATTTTAGAACACTGACAATGAAGCTTTCCCCAAGCTACAGGTCTAGCATATCATGTTACTTTTTTTTCTTTCCCTTCCCTCTTCTGAATTCTCCTTGGAGGCACTGTCAAGAATGAAGCAAGTTTATTTACCTCTGAAGTAAAATTTTGCTTAGAATGAAGTAAAAATAAATTATAACTCTCTATGGTTGTCAGGAAATGTTAGTTCTGTTTTAAAGAACAGTGAATGTGAATCAAAAAGAAAAAAAAAATAGTAATAACACACTTGAGTGTGTATTTGATTTTAGAGGGCTTTCTTCCATTTATTCATCTACAGTTATGGTCCTGTCACGTAAGCATCAGAGTCCCTCCTAGAGATTTATAACCTGAAGCAACAAAAATAATCTTTTTCTTTTCTGATTTCTTTCTTAGTTTATAGGACAAGTCATTCAATGATTAATTTTTTTTTAGAATTGTACGAAAAACCTTAATTAGAGTAAAATTAAGTTGAAAAGAGGAGAAACTTATATAGCCCAAGAAATCTAGGTTCAGATCTTGGAAATGTTCTGATTCTTGAAGTCAGAAACTTCTCCATATTCATTATCAGCTTCTACAGAATGAGGCTTTGCAAAGGTAAGATTAATTTAAAAAGGGTAATTAATAGTGCCATTCTATTGGAGAATCAATGTTAGAACAGGAGTTACAAATCATAAGGTTGTGACCTTATCCACGTGTTCACTTCTAACTGCCCCAGATTTTCACTTTCAATCAGAACTTACCATGGGCTTACAGAAATCTCTGACTGGTTTAAAGACGTCAGACATTTATTGCTGGGGTTTTTTTGCCTCATCTCTACTACGCATTTTTGTTTGGGGTAAATGTACGGAAGAATGAATTAATACATCGACACTTTGTAAGGAATGAAGGAAACAGAAGCAATTCACTCTTAGTCCTCTGAGAAAAGTGACCCTCTCAGCATCCTATGCTGGAAACTCCAGTGCAAGGCATGCTTCTTCCCAGAGAATGAATGCTGCATGTAACAGCCCAAAAGAGATTCAGGAAATTTAGTTTAGATTGGAGCTGGAAGTTCTGAAATTTTTCATCTTTTTTCTGTGTTTGAAAAAGGGTTAATAAAGTAGAGAATTTACCACCTATATAGAAAAATAAAATAAAATAAAATAAAAAAAGAAGGACAATGCAATGGTAGGGCAGTAAGGATCGTATTTAGAGCTTTATGCCTGACTATAGCAATATAAGTACAATGTGGGCTAAATAAAACTACTTTTTTACTACTCAGGACACACAAAACTACTTGGGACATTGTCCACATTTTTATTTATATAAATATCTGGCCAATGAGGGTCTTTATTCTCACAGGATGTCTCAGGACCCCCACAACATGTACTAAACATTTGCTAATAAAAAGTTCCTTTCTTTCTAAGGTCATTCTCATTATAAGAGACCTTAAACTTTTTCAGTCCACTTGGATACAGCCTTTATTTTCCCTAAGAGAAAAAGCAGATTTTACTGCCAGTAAAATCTCCCACTGTGGTTAATATGGACATACCTATTAAGTGATAAATTACGTACTTGCTAAATCACAGTTGGTGGGGTGTGACAGTGTTATAAGAAAGGTTAATCTCTGGAAGATCGGGCTCGAATGAATACAGTAAAATAACCAGAAGAGCTAAGCCTTGATGAAAGTGTATTAGAGTTAACACACTCCTTTATTTTATTCATCTACCAAACTGGAAACTAGATGCATTTCTTTACACACCAGTAGTGCGGGCAGAATTAGAGGAGGAACTACCATGTGTGTGTGTCCCCATGTCCTTGCAGGACTGATGAAAAGTCACCATTCAGCTGTTTTCTTAAATATTCCCACTTTGCACTCAAATTTCACATCCAGAAAAGCTATCATTATCTGGTCAATCCCTGCTTAAAGAGAAGTCTCCTGCTATTTACTGTCAAGACTAAACTCTCTAAACCTTTAGCTTATTATTAGAATCCCCAAAGATCATTTCACGGTGGCTGTCTCAGCTGATTCTCAGTGTTAGTCATTTTGACTCCGAATGGTTCAAAAACAAGTGAACTGCAGTTAAGTTCCATTTGAAAATATACATTCTCAGTTTTACAAATAGCATCAACACGGTTGGTCCCCCTGTGCCTCACTTTTGTAGTCCTTTAGCTCAGCAGACAGGGCATTGCTGAAGATGAAAGCCCAGGGTTTGTTCTAACACTGCGAGGCCACTGGACTGGGGCTCCTCAGGCACGACTTGTCTGGACTTGACTTACACTTGCCTGGAGCTTTGTTTTAGCTTTTTTAGCTCTAGCAGACTGTTATCTAATTTTCTTTGAGTTTTGCTTATCTCTATGCAATTGTGTGGTGCTGTGTCTCTTGTTATAATAATTTTGATATAGCTCTGTGAGTAACAGATAGTGATAAGAAGTACTATTCTAGTGACACAGTTTAATGTGCACTGCATAAATTACGTGGTATGCTGGAATACAAGCCCTGGCTTGGAAAAATATAAACACGGGATGACAGATCAAGGCTGTAAACAAATCATCACTGACTAACTACCGCTCGTTGAAATGATGATACATTTGGAGCTGGGTGAAACTGGCTTTAGAAGCAACAAAAGACAAGCTTCCAACATAAAAACCCCCACAACTTATATTAACAAACGCGGATGTAACACAGAAATGCAGAAGCAGCACGGTGTAGACTGTGTTAGACAATGCTAGAAAGTATGCTGTAGCATGAGCCCCTCCAGTATGAGAAAGAAGCAGCCCCCACCACATTCCTCTGGCACAGGATTCAGGATGACAACCCAGCATAACCCTCTCCTCCTGAATGCAAACACGGCAGGTGGAAAGTTCATTTGTCAGTTTTAACTATTCAACTATCATTACTGTGATTGAACTGCAATAATTGGATAATTGGCGTGCTAAGTCTTAGGATTTTTGTAACTGGACTAATAAGACTTCTTTGGCAAGACTGGTAAGATTCCTATTGGACCTACATTAAATTCTTGGCTTTGCATAAAAGCATGTCTCTTGTTCAGCTGGCACACCAAAATTTTAATGCTACATACAGGGTGAGGCAACCAGACTTAGAATTTAGTTGAACCTTTTTTCCCCATTTTAAATTTTTAATTTCAAATCAAAACTGTTTGGTTTTTTTTTCATTTAAAATCAAAACTGTTACCTTAGATTCCCCAGAAGCACGATCAGACAATATTGCGATCTGCCCAGATTACTAGAGCAATTTCTGCCCAACAGACATTTTAGGAAAGCATATAGCTCCATTTAATAGTAGTAGAGAAGAACACTGGTTTATGAAATTTGGAAACACTCTGACAAAAACCAATCCCTTCTGAACCCAGACTGACTTATGAAAGTGGAGTCATAGTGTCACCTGGAAAAAATGCTACCTGCTCATAACTTTCTTTGGCTGAAAAGAGATAAACTTCTCCCATGGTGGTGGTCAGGGGAGAGGGCTGGTTAACTACCATAGCAAAGAGAAACTGTGATATATCTAATGGCCAGGAACAACTCATCTAAAATCAAAACTGTTACCTTAGATTCCCCAGAAGCATGATCAGACAGTGTTGCAATCTGTCCAGATTACCAGCATCCACGGCAATTTCTGCGCAGCAGACATTTTAGGAGACCATATAGCTCCATTTGATAGCAGAGAGAAGAACGCTGTCAAATTGGTTTATTTATCAAGGGACACATTTGACTGCCAACAATATACTTAGAACACTTAAAAACAGCATTCCCACCAAAAAAAAAGTCAGAGCACCTCTTTGAAAGGCTGGACAAAGCGGTAATGATTCTTGTAGAGCTGAAAACAGTTTTGACACAATAAAGGAAAACAGTGGAAAAAGAGAAGTTGTGAACAAACTGCAAACATAGCACTTAGTCCTATTTTTCGCATGTATTTACTGCTGTATTCAAGATGATTGTGGAAGAATAATGTAGAACAGCTACATGCCAGCTTCTTGGAAAGATTGTTCAGGTGTCAACAGGGATGAAACAAGAAGAAATTTTTAAATAAGAGCTCCTCACACTAACTAGAACATTAGTTGATTTTCTTCTTATACTGTGTTATTACAAGATCCTGTATACTGACAAAAAATCTCTAGACTTTCTTACTAACACATACCTTCCATAAAACATGCACAGACACTACAGCAATTGGTAAAAGTAGAAAACTAAAACAGACATTAAGGATAAAAAAAAACATTTACAAAAATCGGTACTCACCCTTTCTAAGTGAGACTGAATGCAAAATGTAATTTTTTTTCCCATGACTTCATATCTTTCTTTTTCCTTAACACAGGATATTTTCCTTCAGGACATGCATAATAATTGCATATGAGAAAGAAAAACTTATGTCTTCCTTACACTGCCTGGTATCTTACAAATACTGATGACTATCTGTGCTAAGCTACCAATGCTGCTGCCAGCAGATCACCTCCAGTTCCTGATTTAAGCTAAGAAGTGGATTCCTCTCCCCCTTCCCACTCCCCCACTTCAAAATGGAAAGGATTAGTATTAGCATAGGTAGGTAGTGCTTGGTCATAAACTGTATTCATAAAATTTAGTTGTGAAAATAATATATTATGCATCTTAACCCATCACTTTTCAGCACCTTTGACATTAATACTCTCTTGTCCATTCCAAACACTTCTATTACAATTCAACTACTTTCCCATCTCGTAAGAGGGAGTTCAAGGTTTTGTTCAAAATCCTTATCTTCTTAAAACTGCATCTCCAACCTTGAACATCTCCATTACATACTCAATTTTGTGCACTCTAGTTGTTAAGTTCCATTTAGAACTTCCTTTATACTGTCTTGACTAAAGGCTTTGTTTTGGCCATTTGCAGTGCATAGTAGCTTCTGCTTATTTTTGTTTCCTAGCTTTTGGTTGCTGCCTGTGGCATTATGGGTGGGATTCAGTCACCTGCATAGAGATATCAAGTGGCAATTTAGGCAATCTAATGTATTCCACCAGGCTTCCTGATTGACTTTCCCAGAGGTCCCATATCTTATTTACTACCCTGTCTGAGTCTCAGAGTCAGAAGTGAAATTACAATTGCACTTAACACCCCTCCGGCAGCCCAGAAAGCCAACCCCATCCTGGGCTGCATCAGGAGAAGTGTGGCCAGCAGGACTATGATTCTATGATTCATTATACTCCAGTAAATGTTATTTGTGCCATTAACAGCAGAAGGACACAGGCTCTATATTGACCTGACACTGCAGGTCTCCTGCTGTGTCTGAGATGATTGTCTTGGCTTGATCTGGGTTTGCTTTGTTGCAGCATCCATGCTGAGCTCAGGGGCTGCTGCCTCCCCTGCTCCAGCTATAGCTCTGGGGATGGCCATATCCTCATTAGGACATGGAGGGACACTGGAAATGTGACAATAACACCAGAAAAAAGGGCAGGTATTAAAAAAAAAATGTAAAAACTTTACTGTATATGTGTTTTTCTGTATTAATTACAGTGGAGCACTGGGATGATAAAAACAGTTGGTGCTTCCACCGTATGTTTTTTGTTCCCCTGTGCCCATGAAAACATTAATTGCAACCCTGTCCAGGTGACAGAACCGCACCCATCACACCAGGGGGGTCTCACGCCTTCTCTCATTTCCATCATGCTCCATGGCTCAAATGGGAAACGCAGGGACAGGCCTAACTTTATTACATAGAATCATAGAATCACAGAATGGTTAGAGTTGGAAGGGACCTTAAAGATCATCCAGTTCCAACCCCCCTGCCCTGGGCAGGGACACCTCCCCCCAGACCAGGTTGCTCCAAGCCCCATCCAGCCTGGCCTTGAACCCCTCCAGGGATGGGGCAGCCACAGCTTCTCTGGGCAACCTGGGCCAGTGTCTCACCACCCTCACAGCAAAGAATTTCTTCCTCAGATCTCATCTAAATCTCCCCTCTTCCAATTTGAAACAGTTGCCCCTTGTCCTGTCACTGCACTCCCTGACGCAGAGTCCCTCCCCAGCTCTCCTGTAGCTCCCTCCAGATATTGGTAGGAAGATTGCCCATTAAGCTACTTAAGACCTTCTCCACTGAAAGTTAAGATCTCATGATTACGTACTCAGGAATATGCACCTGAAGGCTTGAGTTAACTGATTGCCTTTACTTTTACACATTCTTTCCCGGCGCTCACAAAGCTACCATAAATACCTGTTAAGAAAGTCTCCCTGACACCTCCTAAGCCACTGCTTGATCTCTTTTGTAACTCCTTCAGGCCTACATCAGGCGAGGCGGCCATGTCCCCGGCCCGCAGTCCTTCCCAACATGGCGCCTCACCACAGCCAGCTGCTCCTCAGACGCGCCACAAGGCGGGAAAAAAATGAACACGGACGTAACTCAGACTTCCCCGCTAACAGTCAGCAGAATGCACTTTAAACCTGTCATGGCGTTGTAATGAAGATTATCTACCAATAGAAAATTAGACCCATGTCTTCCATATTATAAAATGTGGTTGTGGGGACAGGGAAAGGGGAAGACGGAGTACTGAAAAAAAAAGGAAGCCCTCTCACATCACCAACCTGTCAGGAACCAGAGAACAAGCAGGATCCCACCGACCAGGGAGCTGCTTGCAGAAGCCATTGCCTGTGGAACAGTCCTGGGCTGTGTCCAGCTCTGGGCTCCCCAGTTCCAGCAGGACAGGGAACTGCTGGAGAGGGTACAGCAGAGGCTACAAAGATGATGAGGCCTGGGCCTGGGGCATCTCCCTTACGAGGAGATGCTGAGGGACTTGGGGCTTTTTAGTCTGGAGAAGACTGAGGGGGAATCTGATCAATGCTTATAAATACTTAAAGGGAGGGTGTCAGGAGGATGGGGCCAGTCTTTTTTCAGTGGTGCCCAGGGACAGGACAAGAGGAAATGGGCACAAACTTGAATACAAGAAGCTCCACCTAAACATGAGGAGAAACTTCTTTCCTGTGAGGGTGGCAGAGCCCTGGAAGAGGCTGCCCAGGGAGGTGGTGGGGTCTCCTTCCCTGGAGACATTCAAACCCCACCTGGACACGTTCCTGTGGGACCTGCTCTGGGTGGACCTGCTCTGGCAGGGTGTTGGCCTAGATGATCTCCAGAGGTCCCTTCCAACCCCATATCATTCTGTGATTTTGTGAATGGAAAGACCCGGAAAATGCCAGAAGGTGCTGAAAGACATCATCTGGGTCCAGAGCACAGCTAAACCCTAACAAGAAATAAATAACCTGTGCCAGGAGCTGCCAGGGTGAGAAAAGGTTGCTAAAAGAAATGGAAAGCAAACAAACCAAAAAATAAACCTGATGCCCAAACTCACTGCTGAAAACAAACCACATAAAAAGAGACAAATAAATATGAATAAACCCCACGAACAATTGCTGGGGGTAGGGAAGACATGAAAAAGAAAAGGCAAGGAAAAAGCTGATTGCAACAAACGCTGCCTACATAAATAAAGTATCCACAAAGGAAAAGCCCAACAAAAATTTGCTGTAAAAAAATGCACCCTCTGCCCTTTTCCCACAGCTGGATGCACCACCTGGGCAGCTCGTGCCACGTGCCCACACAAGAAGGGGCTGATGAAGGAACAACTGCCTTCTCACGGTGGAGACGGGGACGTTGTCAGAATGGGACATTAGTTCCTACCTGCTCTGGGTGGACCTGCTCTGGCAGGGTGTTGGCCTAGATGATCTCCAGAGGTCCCTTCCAACCCCATATCATTCTGTGATTTTGTGAATGGAAGGACCCGGAAAATGCCAGAAGGTGCTGAAAGACATCATCTGGGTCCAGAGCACAGCTAAACCCTAACAAGAAATAAATAACCTGTGCCAGGAGCTGCCAGGGTGAGAAAAGGTTGCTAAAAGAAATGGAAAGCAAACAAACCAAAAAATAAACCTGATGCCCAAACTCACTGCTGCAAACAAACCACATAAAAAGAGACAAATAAATATGAATAAACCCCACCAACAATTGCTGGGGGGGAGGGAAGACATGAAAAAGAAAAGGCAAGGAAAAAGCTGATGGCAACAAACGCTGCCTACATAAATAAAGCATCCACAAAGGAAAATCCCAACAAAAATTTGCTGCAAAAAAATGCACCCTCTGCCCTTTTCCCACAGCTGGATGCACCACCTGGGCAGCTCGTGCCACGTGCCCACACAAGAAGGGGCTGATGAAGGAACAAATGCCTTCTCACGGTGGAGACGGGGACGTTGTCAGAATGGGACATTAGTCCCTTCTTTTTGCCTTGCGGACCTTATCAGTGACCCAAATTGCTAAAAATCGGGAGTGTCCAGCTCCTTCCTCAAACATTTTCTTGCTATGTGAACCTCACACAAAACTTCAGTCTCTCCAGTCCCTCTGCAGCTTTAAAATGTATTTTTCAGTGGTGTAAAAGAGGCCAGAGACACTCTGTGATGTTCTGTTGCTCTTCCTGACTCTGACATTGTGCCGAGCACATACAGAGAGGACCAAATTGCTCCAACCTGTACAATTTTTATGCTTCCCTCCCGCCACTGCTCTCTCCCTCCAGCCAATTTAGGATGCTGGGACCTCACACAACTGAACTAAGTGGCTTTCCAAGCCACATCTGCTCGCTCTTTTGAAGTCAGTAACTGCTCACTAGATAGAAGCTGTAAGTAATATATTTCTCTTTGTGTCTCTTACGGACAACAAGAAAAACATTAATTTAACTTCTTTGGACGAATGTGAACTAAAGCCTTAAAAAAGAAGATGAGTGACTCAAACTACTTTGCTGCTGTGGCCCTGCAACTTTCAAAGAGAAATGAAATACTGCAGGGATGCTGGTACTCAGTTATGATGACTTTCACAGGAGAGAATAATTTCAGTTACAGTCTGCCAAGTCTACAGAAATACCGGTTCAGCTTTGTGCGCATTAAGTCTCCTTGACCCCGTTTGATTCTGAAAAGGATACGTATATTTAAGGGACTTAACAAACAATTTATTTCCAGCTCATTTTTCCATGGCAAAGAAACCACTTTTGAAATGTTACTTTTCTCCTATAGACTCAGAATCACATCACTGATACATTTATTGTTGTTATTGTTATTATCATTCGCACGAATGTAACATCAAAACAGCCAGATGAAGATCTGTGAGTCTGCACACACGATAAGAGCAAGTGCTAGCAGTATAAATAGATGAAGCCGGAGGGATGGGAGCACAGTCAAAAAGAAGTGAGATACTCAAGGTCATCCAAAGTATCGGCGAGAAAGAACTGACGTTTCATCCCAGTAAAAAATCCTGAAGCATTCCATATGGTAGCCATTTCAAAAATAACATAAACAACTTGCCAAATTAGAGCAATCTAAATTTAGGATGTTATTCCGCATAATGTAATACTCTCTAGCTTAATCTTTTTCAATGAGTCTATAGTGAGTTGCTAATCCTATCTGACATACATACAGAACAATCAGGAGTCATAATCTGTAACTCATTAATCCTGATGCTGGTTATGATGCCTAGTATTATATTTCACATCACATGTCTTATAGCACATTCAGCAACAATGCAAATGATTAATTACCATTAGAAGAGGAGGTGCAATTGTATAGACTCCTGCTTTTTTTCAAACTTTCATTTTGTTTTTACATGTATGAACACAATAGAACAATTAACACTCAACTAATTCAGAAATTCAGTATGTTTACTACGCTGCCTAATCATTTGAGATGTTTAAAACTACTTTTCTCATACTAATTAACAGGAAAATGTAAACCATCTCTTGTTTTTTCAGAAGAAAAAACAAGAAACATTCTACAGATGGCGTTTTTGACTAGCACTGTGCAGTGATGTTTTGTAAAAGTTGCACAGAGACTTATGAACTCCAGTTAATATTTAAAGCCTGTTTTCAGTGGCAGAAGGAAATGACCCATCTATAGCAACAGGAGAAAACAGCACCCACAAAAGTTTCCTCAGGAGGCACATCCTTTTGAACAGAGGGCGGTTCAGGAGCCTTGTAAGGAATTGCTCAGTGGGTATCCTGTGGGCACACAGGGCCTCCCCTCTGCTTCAGGCTCTAGCACTTCCCAGTTTTCCATATATTTCCATGTATTTCCATGTATATTTATGTGGTTGGCCTGCACCAAAGACTGCACCCTCCTACTTCCCAAGAAGAAATCCCTGTATCTGCCTTAGCTCCTGCTTGTCATACCTCTTCCGTTCAAGTATACTTGTTCTATAACACTATCATAGTGTTGAAAGTAGCTTAGGTCTTACACACATTTAAATATAGACTGTAAAAACTAAGGGTTTGGATCAAGGAATAAACAGAAAGCTGGGGTTTGGCTTGTCAAGTATCTCTGCAATCCCTGTGTTACATCTTCGGCTCTTCTATGCCTTGCAATGTCTCAGTTAAGGAAGACATAAAATTCATTTTTCTAAATACAGGTAGAGTTCTGTATTACTCTATCTAGAACAACATTCAACAAAAATTAAAAAGTACATATAACAGGGGGAAAAAAATCCTTTCTCCGCTACAATAAAATTCTACAGTAAGCAATCACTGTCGTTCTGCTAAAAAACTGAAGGACCTGAAATGAACCTCTCCCCTCCCCCTGAAAAAAAAAAAAAGGTGGGAGTTTCATACTTCTCAGTGTTTTTTCTTTCTTTTTTTGAGCATATAAAAAGTCTTATAAGCATGCACACCTACATACCCACAGATTTTTGTGCTTGAATAAGCTCCTGCAGCTATATAGGCTTCTTTGGGTAAACATTTTGAAACAGAAATGTGATGCAATCTTTCAAGAGTAATTACACTGTTTTTTTTAAAAAAACATATGTTGAAACTGTGTCTCTGTACACATGATTAATTCATTTTCATTTTGAAATACATATATACACACATCCATATAAACACCTGTGTGCATATTTACACTGCCTCTACACAAGGAAACTGATTTGCTGTTACAAATGCTAACAATCACAGATGTCTATTACAATTTTAGCATTATGTGTCACAAGAAGTGCATTTGAAAAAGCTTATTTTCTATTCCTGGTGTTGACTTTTGAGTGAAATACGAATTTACATTGTATGCACGTATTCCAGAAAAGGCTAAGAAAGCACCTCAAAAAATTTCAATACTTGGGCCATATCCAGCCATTCGATCTTGTAAATACATTAAACCCATTTGTGGGGCAGGCACTCGATCTGGGCACGCAGGTGATCTCCAAAAGCGCGTGTGCACGTTTAAGCACGTGTATCGTTGCCGTGATCAGACACTTTGATGTAAACTGAATGCTGGGTGTTCATTTGCTTCTGAATGAAGAAGCTGCAGAAAATCAGGCAGCAGCTGAGATGTAAATCAGCAAAAATACCAGTCTCGAGGACCTCGGCACACACAAAGAAGCGACACTGCTGCGGTTTTATGAAAAAGCCGTTTTCCACAGGCAGCCGCGTTAAACCTTGCAGTTGTCAATTATAAAGCTGCAGATGTTTCAAAATCTGATTAGGGCTGACTGAGTCCTTTAGGTTTGAGGCCATTGATTTCAAGTGTGCTTAAAGATCTGCTAGAAGGCAAAAGCGCGCAAATCTTATCTAAATAAATGCGCTGGCAAATTGCCAGGGTATTACATTTAATCTCCTAATCCAGCAGGTGCTTGCTCTGGGAAAACAAAGTGCTTGATTTGGCTCTCAAGTTTTCTACGAGGCAGTGCCTGGCACAAAACATAAATAGTCTGTGACCTTCTTTTTTAGATGGAGGATTAAAACATATGTACCTTGTATTTATCAGAAATTGTTATTCTAGTGTGCAAGATCTCTGATAGTACGAACGGCTAGATAATAGTAATGAGACTGGTTTTAGAACATAAATGTATATCTAAGGCTTCAAAAAAATAAAAAGAAGGTATGGTTTCACTTAGTAATTCACCTATTTTTTATTTATTTATTTTATTTTGCCAGCATCAGTATCACATCAAATTTTCTTAACAGAAAGAAAAAGGCAAAAAAGGAAGAATTTAGTTCTTTGGCAGGGAAGTTGCTTCCAGGTATCTTTAGTTAAAAGGGAAGGCTGGGTGAGGAAAAAAGTATGATTTGGACCTAAAAAATAATGAACATACATATGAGAAAACCCAAAAGCTAGAACCATGATCCAAGCATGAATGTATTGATGCCCAAGTAAGAAAGTCAGTTAGCATTCTTTATTAATACTTTGACCTACTGAAGACATTGAATAAATTATAATCATACTAGAAGCCAAGCATATTTGATTCTATATTGCAATTGATATTAAAAGTGAATTTCAACATGAATCCCTATTAATATTAGCATTCAACTGCTTTCCTTTCTATCCAATCCTTGCCATAGCACCGCAGACTAATATATTCTACATTCAGAGGGATTGCTACCCTTAACTATTTAGATTTCTGGCAAAACACAGATCATAAAACTGCTGCCAGACTTCATTAAGCCCATCAACTTCTATTTAAACTGATTGCGTACATGTAGCCCAATTTTTTCAACTATCATCTATCAGGTCTGCTACTCTGCATTCAGCAGTGGGAAGGATGACTGCTCCAATACCCTCTGCAAGCCTCAGTCACAGGCAAATACATGTGTTAGGAATTTCCTGCTCCTTCCAGCTGGTTTCCTTTATCACTTGTGGCATAATGTACACTTACACATTTATCTTCCACCTCAAAATGCCAAAATACTGCATACTACATTTAAAAAATTCTGTATGTCACAATGTGTTTTGTTTTGCCTTCATTTTCATCATATACTCAGCTCTGTTATACAGCGAGTACCTTATGTCAATATTCAAAAGGGAGTTCACACTGAGAGTGTTATAACAAAAATCCTATGTGGCTATATATATAAATATATGGATATATCTCTCTATATATACACACATATACACACGCACACATGTACTGTGTATAGATTTACATATATAAGCTCAAAATGATAACATGGCCATGTTTCATAGAGAGATTTAATTGAATGAAATATATCAAAATTCAAGCATAATCTATTAAGAGTTAAAATATATTTCATGACCTGAAAAAAGTTTCATAGAGTTTTGATGTATTTCAGGTTCTTCTTCTTATAGTGAAAATATAGCTGTAAAATAGTAGTATTCATGGTATTGAATGGCCTCAAAATTTATGGTGAACAAATTGGGAAGCTTCTAGTTTGAAAAGTATAATGGATCAAGACCAAGACCAAATTTTGCGCTACCCAGAGAATTTAAATGTTGATAGAAGTGATCTGAAATATTATTTTGCAAAATTAACATGTGGTGAGACTGACATTTATACATTAATTCCTTTTTCTTCTCACCTGTTCGTATCAAAATAGTATTTTTGTTCATTATCTAGTTAAATTAATTGTGTTTTGTCTGTAGGAAACACCTTTACCAGCTAATAGAATTTCAGGCCAATCATAAATCTTTCAGTCAAAGACAGAAAATCAAAATCATTCCCAATATCATGCACGTAGGCAGCTAAAGCCAAGAGGAGATACCCAGTAGAATACAACAGCTTTTTGCTGCCACCTGTTACAGGGGGGTAACAGCCCCACAGGTCTTCACACAGACATTTAACACAATTTTTTAGCCCGTTCCAAGCAAAGTGAACCAGTTTGGCTTAAATTGTCAGTGAAACTAGTCAGAATTAATACAACTGACTGCACCTGACTCGGATTAGGGCACTTTTACTCAACCCTCTCCGCTACTGACAGTTACTCCCAGTAGCTTCTGACAATCCTATGGGGCACATAGGGTTAAAAACCCCACTGATGAGCACTAACGAGCAATCCAGACAGCACTTCTAGCTGTACCTGAAGATGATGTCATGTTGAAACGACCACTTCAGAGAGCTCTCCTGGTCCCCTTGCCTTTG
This sequence comes from Calidris pugnax, assembly GCF_001431845.1. Classification (NCBI taxonomy): domain Eukaryota; kingdom Metazoa; phylum Chordata; class Aves; order Charadriiformes; family Scolopacidae; genus Calidris; species Calidris pugnax. The sequence continues at coordinate 2,757,385 of NW_015090767.1, read as the reverse complement.
GAAGGAATTATAATCGGGCCATACCTATGCAGTCAGAGAGTACCGAATGCAGCAAAATATGCAGAAACATGGACAACTTCACAAAAATACAACGCTGCAGGAGAAGAACTCCAGTACAACCTTTTCTAAAATTGAACGGTTAATACTTTTGTCTATGCTGGGGAAGATTCACATAAACTGTGAAAGTTTGGATTGGTTGTTCCTGCTCTCCAACAGAACGGCTTAATTACTTTTGAGATACTATGACATCTTGATGAGGTAGTCTGAATTTACCCTTAGGTTAGTGGCAAAACACTGAAAAATGCTTCTTTACAAAGGGAATAAGGCTATGGTCATGTTGTAAAAGTCTTCTTTGATAAATACAGGAAAAAAAAAGACTAAAATCCTGTATCTAGAGCCACAGAGTGAAACCTGCCTGAAATAAATGAGACCTGCACGACATCTGCCCAGCTCTAACTGATGAGATGATCTGCTCTGCACTGAGAAGACAAAGAACAGGTAATTGCCGTGGGGAAGGTCTACTGGAAAGCAGTCACAAGGAGATCTGACCCATCTCCAGCCCGCTCTAACGGCCTGGCCATATGCTCTGCAAGGAAACAGAACCACAGGTGAACTGTTAACAACTTTACATTCTTGTAGCACATTTGGGTGGTGGCCAGAATGTGACAGTAACTCAGGTAATGACTGCTAATTGGCTTAGATGGGGAGAAAATTATAGAGAATTGCCCAGGATGACTTGACCAGCAAGGTCATTGTGCTCCACATCCAAGTTAAAAAGCAATGAGCAATGAAAACCGTAGTCCCTTGGGGGGAACACATCTGCAAACACCTCTCTGCAGAGAGGGTTGAGCCTGGAATAGAAGTGCCAGACCACCAGCCAGGACCAGGAGCAGCCAGGTTCCTGTCCTGGTCGCCCTGCCAGGTCCATGGCGTTGGTCAGAACCACACCAGAAGAGCTGGGGCGTCGGCAGCACGAATGTCAAGAAGAGAATTGCTGTACAGTTGCTATACCCACCCCAACAAGTAAGTAAATCTTACATTTTCTGTTACTGAGGAGTGTGGTTCTGTTCCTGCAGCCACCCCAGCCTGGATTCCCAGTACAAGCTGTGTGGGTCAGCGCTGCACCAACAATCAATACTCATCAGGAACGCGGGCTGCCTCTCTGATACAGCTTCAAATCACAGCTAAACAAGGGTGCTGTGTAACAGATGGTATACGTACACTGGTAATTAAGTGTTTAAAAAAAAAAAGCACAGCCTTATTGCTAAGCTGAGAAGAAAGTAATAAGTTTTTTATGGGGACCAATATAGGTCAGAGCATCGATTATAACACAGAGACTCTATAACTCTTAAAGCTGTTTTATAAATTTTCTGCACAAATCAGGGACTATAAAATTTTTATCTCTAAGACGTCCTCACTGCCTTTGCAAATTGAAGGGTTCTTAATCCAGCAGTTAGTGTATACCTGATACTAATATTCAGAAGTCAACAAGCAAATATGCCTGTATGTATGTCAACAAGTAAGTATGTACAGTAAGGTGCCATGGGCTCACTCTAGGTTTGTAAGATGTGGACTGACAGAGAGGATCTGAAGATCAATAATTTGATTGTAAGGATAGGACAGCCATACTGTATGCATTTTGTCATTTTTTTTTTTAACTCTAAACTAGTTATGGTCTAGGCCTGTGGGCAAACTCAGTTGCGCTTGGACACCATTAAGTGCAGGTTTGGACACATCTGGTCTAGTTTAATCCAAAATAAATCTATTGTGTAGTCTGAGACCACTCCGTTCTACGAATCAGAGCACAGCAAATCAGGTAATCAAAAGATACCTCAAAAGTGCACTCTACATAAACTAAGACATTAATGTATGCCCTTCCTAAGATCCCATAATATTTCACAAAGACCTACTCAGCACAACTAGCGAGGCAGCTTAGACGTGTAGCTGACTGTCCTTAGGGAAATGGTTCAGTACCCCCAGTTTCAGGGGCTGCAGGCTCAGCAGATCTGCCATGGATGTCCCACACGTACTGCGTCCTATCTGCTACTCTGCTGGGAAGGTTTCATCACCTGTAACAGTGTGTTGCCACTCTCAGTACCAAACTCAACACTGACATCAATATAAGATGAGCTAACTTCTGTTTCATACCAGAATGGCTGGTCTTTGCCAAGAAGTAGAAGTTTACTGCAGGTTGGACAGGCCAGATTTCTCTTGTTACTGACTAGTCTATCAGAGGACAAAAAGATTTGTTCTCCGGAGCAGCGTCCCTGATTAAGAAATGGCACATGAATTACAAGAGGCATTAAAAAATGTTTGCGTGGGTCTCACTCTTAATTTAACGCAGTAGTGTTACCCAAGCTTTAAATAGATATAAGAGGGGAGGGGGGAAGGCTGTGCTCAGTACACCATGAGAAATACTTTAAATGGATAGATGACATAATAGGTTCCTAGCACACACGTTTGATCTCCAGGGGTCTGGGTTCAAAAGCAGTACATCAGTAATGGAATGAGATGTTCTGATCCTGAGCTAATCTGTAATTGAAATTCACTCACAGTTAAAAACATTATAGACTGCAGTTCAATAGAAGCAGGACTCTACTTAAAAGCGCTGTGCCCATTACACAATTTGGAAATAGAGAGCTATGGAGTGCTACTGAGAGTCACAAGAAGGCACGTAGCATTAATGACTGTGAATGCTGATGTGGACCAGGTGTGGAAATACATCCTCATCTGGATATTCATTGCTAATATAAGCAATTATGGGCAGAATAGTAAAAAATAACACAATTTAAAGAGAACTAGAGAGTATCTTGCATTAGAAGAACATAGATAAACTGCCCTTTTTATTTCAGCATAGATTATTTTATGCAGTACTGTTAAATTACAACAGAGATAGAAGCTGTCAGTGACTGAAATAGATTTTGAAAAGTATTAGTTTTCCAACATTCTTATTTTTGTAGTGAATAATAGTATTTCCCATGCTCAGAAACTTTGACTGTGATCTTAATGCATGCAGCTTACTAAAACCACAAAAGTGATTTGTTACTGTCTTTAGTTAGAAGAACTGCATTTTCATTTTCACTTACTTCACAAAATGAGAGTGACATCTATTATGAAGCACTGCTGTATACACAAGTTACTCTGCAGTGAGCATTGAAGTGGGGTGAAAATAAAAGGCTTCTCTGATGACTACTGATCACACTGCGTCTTCAGAACAATGATTCAAAGCAAATTATTTGTTCTTTCTGCCCTTCAAAAACACAGAAACCTAGTAATACTCATACACATACTCTAGAATTGTATGTCTAGATAATTATTGATGAAGACTATACTGGTGTTCTATTCAAGTCTCCAAAAAGTAGTCTTCGTTTGTGAGTTTTGTTTCACCCTTCATGCAATTTTTGGATGGCCTTTTGTTGTTAGTGCTTTCATTACTAGGAATGTAAGTAATATCCTTATTTCTATTCTGCCCCTGTTTTAAAACTCAACTAATACCTTATGGAGTTTTATGTTCTGGATTAAAATGATTATGTTTGCCTTAACGTATATAGATGCAGTAGGAGGCAAAGTACTATTAATAAAGAAACCTCAACTAGTTCCATTAATCTTGGGTACTGTTGTGCAGTTCTGGACATGAGTGGAACTATTCCAAGGCTACGCTACCTCAGGACCGGCAAAACTGCATTATAATGTTATAGAGCTGATTAACCCAGTAGTGACAGAGATTTAAAGACACTGATAGTGCTCTGTAGTTTGTTACTCTAAGACTGTATAATCCGTGTTGATAACACACCGAGGGTTTGTGCTTGGACAGCATCAAGGCTTTCTCTTTTTCCCACTCTAGCCTGGAGCAAGCAGGCTAGGGGTGGGTGAGAGGCTGGGAGAGGACACAGCTGGGACATTCCATACCATAAGACATCTTGCTCAGCAATAAAAACTGGGCTGGCTAGTCCATCCAGAGTAGCCACTGCTCAGAGACTGCCTGGGCATTGCTCTGCTGGTGGGACCTGATGAGTCATTGCCTTTGCATCGGTCTTTTCATTTTACATTCTTTACATTTTACAACCAGATGTTGGCATGGGCCACCACTCAAACCAGCCCATGTTCCTACCACGCTACACCTTTCCAGCAGGGTCAGGTCTCCTTCTCCTGTCACTGCTGTCCCAAGGCTCAGACCACCTTCACCTTACCCACCACTCAACTCCTAGGCAAGGGAAGCTCACGATGCTCCCCTGACAGTAACTTTGTTTTCCTTCACACCTTTCTACCCCAATATATGTTCTAAATTCTTTATTTCTTTGGTATTGATATAATTTTTTTTCTAATTTTACATTAATCTGGATTATTCTTCCTGTCACCTATGCTTTTATTCACTATCCTTTTCTTCTTGTTCCCAGCAGGACTCTGAACAAGGTAACTTGTCTATGGAAGAATGAATGGTCTAATTTTACATTAATCTGGATTATTCTTCTTGTCACCTGTGCTTTTATTCACTGTCCTGTTCTTGTTCCCAGCAGGACTCTGAATAAGGTAACTTGTCTATGGAAGAATGAATGATCTCCCTGGCAAACAAGAAACTTCTAATGTCTGATATTTATATTACTCATCCTGCAATCACTATGTTTTTGTGTGCAGATGTTTTAATCAATGCCTTAATCCTCTCTGTTAGTCTCCTTTCTAATTTAAAGGCCAAAATGTGAGAAAGAAAAGTGGGTTTGTGATTGACTGAACAGAACATTTAAGAACCTTTCTATTTTAGAAATGGTTTGGATGGGTTTTTTTGTTGTTCTTTTAATTTTTCTCTCAGAGAAAATCTCAGCTGGCAAGCAGTGACTTCTGAACAGTAGAACAGATGAATTTCAGGTGAAATATCTTGTCTCTAGGATTTGGCAACCAACTTGGTATTTCATCGTCAGGGCTGTCGTGCCAGATGCAAGATACTTAGCAAAAGCCAGTAGCTTGCTCCACAAAGTTGCATTGCATCTTCCACCAGACGTTATTTTTCTGAAACAAGGGGTGCCTCTGGATGAATGTGCTATTGAAGAAATGTGCCTAAATGTTTGAATAATTTCCCAGAAAATTCACCCTCAAATACAGAGCTGTATTGTCCAGGGAAAAGCTGTATGGAACTCAGGTTCTTATATTTAATAGTAATAATAATAATAGTAATAATAATATTTTAAAACCCCAGATATATTTTAATCTGGAAAAATCAAAATTAGTACAATAATTGCTGAGATAATTAAGGAATGGTTCTCTGAATGCATCGGTAAATAACAAGACTACAAGAACAGCAATCAGTGACCTAAAAATGCTGCATCATAACTTACATTTAATGGCTGCACAAAATAATGGAATTAATTTAATTTAATGCAATTTGACAGGGATGCCAAGGGAGGACAGCTAGCAAGGAAAAGAAAACTTGTCATTGTGGCCCTTACACTCAACTGCTTCCCAGAGCCCAGGTTAGACCTTAGCACTGTTTGTCTTTCAGTGAGTCCTCTGAGAAACTGGCTGACCACAGGCTGAAGTGTAAATCCTCTTAGAAGAACTTGCATTTAAACCACCAAACAACACTCTAAAGACTCAGTCTTAAGGCTTCCTGTATGTACTTTTTGCCGTTCTACTTTTGCAAAGAAGTTCTACATGCAAAGAATCATCCTAAGGGGTTTTCCTCAAACAAGCAGGTCTTTGACTAGAGCAACAGCAGCTCCAATATGCCACCTCCCTGGTTTTGACATAAAAAAGTACTTACAACCCAGTAAACACCAGTTCTAAGTCTGTACTAATTTACTCTCAGAGAATTAACATCAAAAGCTTGGAAGCCGAAAAGTATTCATAACAGACCAACATATTTTTTGTGTGTCGTAGCCTGAAAATGAAATTTTACAGAAAATGCGAAGAGATTCCCCTATTAACTAGTCCAGAACAGCTGAAAATTAAGTTAAATCATCTAATTGTAGTCATTCTAGTGCACTGAAAAACAAAGGAAGGGCTTCTAAAAAGGAAGAGCTCTCAACCTTCTTTAGCTGTAACTTCATTAGAGAATGATTTGCAATATGGGATACTGATACCAGGGACTGAGAAAGTCAGGCTCTCAGATGGCTGCTTGAGAAGAGGAATTGCATATATAAAGGAGAAACCACTACATAAACCATTTCTTCTCTTGAAATCAGAACCCTATGATTTATTGTTGATTTTAGTCTGAATTGTCCCTGGGAATGCTTGAGCAGAGGCCTTGGACAAGATGACCTCCAGGGGTCCCTTCCAACATCAACCATGCTGTGACTCCGTAAAACCACTACAGAGAAGAAACTGGTGTCTGTATGACAAAAACCAGAATCCCAGTCTACAGGAAATAACACAACTATTTTAGCTATTACAGCTGAAGAAGAAAACCCAATTCAGAGTAGCTAATGAAAACCAATTTATAGATAAAATACAACTGCTACAATTTCAAATTTAGCCCAGGGAGGTAAATGCTCAGTAAGAAGATGAACTGTACACTTTGAAGGCTTCGGGTTACGAAATGCTATTACTCATAATCTTAATCAGCATGAATCCATGCAATTCCCAAATCCAGATAGTAATTTGTAATTTTTAAAGACTTTTTTCTTAGATAATATATAAGATAAAGAGATTCAATCCAACGGAGGACTGATGTGAATCCCATTTGTCATGCAGATATGAAAGGCTGAACATCAGTTTAAAGTCTGAAGCTGAAACTGCTTCAACCAAGACTAACACTATGGAGTATAAAGCTTCACTTGAAATCTATGATAGCGCCAAACAGTTGTTCAGATTGGGTTCTTTAATGAAAATGGAGTTACCCATTCAACCATGGATTAGAGGTTGGCAAATAAAGATATAAAAAGCAGAAGATACATCAGTTGGTTCAGTGAACTCTAGAAACTGATCATAAAAAGAATGAAAATGCAGAGGTTCTCATTCAAATGCTTAGCCTTACCTTTACCACGAAACACGCAGTGGTGCTATGGAAGGCAATAACCCAAAGATCATTTTTTTTTCAGTAATTTAAGATACGAAAAAATTCTGTACAAGATGGCTATTTTATATGCACACTAGAAATTCTATAAAAATGTTGTAAAGCTTCTAGAAATAGCCAGCGGGTAAGATCAGAATTTTGTAGAAGACAGCACATCCTTAAAGTTTATTCCTTGCAGGCCCAGCACTGACAGCACATTGTGGACATGACCAGGAGCAAAAATGATCATGGGCTAGACTATCACAAGTATCAGAATTGCCATACTTCTGCTGGTTTTTATGAAGCCAAAAGATTTATACCAGAAATAGTCAGTCTCTTGTGGGTTTTATGTCCGTGGTATCTTGCAGAATTTTGCCTTTCTTTGGTTTTCTCTTCCCATTTGGTTCTTTTTGTTTCAGTTGCAGTAAGGAGAAGGAAAACAGAGACTGTCTGCAACACAATTACTGACGTTGAATAATCTGAGTTGATATCCACACAGACTGCTAGCTGTCTGATGAAAGCTGCAGGATTTTTTTTTTAGGGAAATACTATAAAGCTAAAACAATTTTCATGAGGCTTAATGCAAGATCTGCCCCACAAGTAGTAATCTGAGAGAATGAGTCTTGCACCTGCCACTAGGTCTAAAATCTGGCCTTACTCTCATCAGAGAATGATTTAGGACAATGATCTGAATAAATAGCAAGCTGATAATAGTTATTACACACCCAGGGAGAGAATGAATCACTGAGATGTTACAGAAAGACTGAAAAATATTTTAAAATAATTACACTGCAAAAATGAGGTATCTCCAGAAGATGTATCAGTCATGAGCGATCTATTTCATGAAGGTAAAATAAGGGGGTTTAATATTACTTTTTTTTAATTTAAATTAAATCTGAATTCTCTTTGGAAGAAAGGGAAAAAACCCATCAGGTACAAAGCACAGTAACTGAAAGGACAGGCCAGCAGCAAACCATTGATTTATTTCTGTATGTAAAATAATCCTGATTGTAGAGATTGTCTTATTATGAACTTCTTATACTGCACATAAATAAACTTATATCCGAAGATCAGACTGTGAAACGGGATATTTTTTTTTTTTATAGTCACATTTCAAATGTAAGGCTTGGCTATGCCCTGCTAAGTGAATGGCAAAGCAGGCAGTGACTTGCACAGAAGCAGGATTAAGCTGTAGCACTGGAGGCAACATGTACCCTTTCTGTGGGGATAACTCAAGTCACAGAGCTATAAAGCAGGGGGAGACCAAATTCTTCACCGAGCTTTGCTCTAGGCCTGCCTGCTTCATTTAAATGTAGCACAACTCCAGCACTTAGAATACATGTTCCCCAAGTAAAGTAGGGCATTGGCTCAGAGTGAAGCTAAAATGTTTGTCGGTGCGAGTTGTAAACAACGAGCAGCAACAAGAAAAATAGAAGAGAACAAAAAAAAAAAAAAGCCCACATTTCCGCACTCCGGAGCGCTCCGGTTCCACCGCGACAATTTAGTTTAAGGAGAAAAATCACTCACTTTAAAGAATGGAGACTATCTAATAGAAACAGCACATATTAATAGTGTCACTGTGACAGATGGTTGTGCAGTACATAATAAGGTAAAAGACATTTTGACGAGAAAGAAGATGTATCTGATAATTTGCAAATCAGAAGCCTGGCAGCACAGCAAGGGAGAGATAACTGAGTGCACGTTACGCTGGCACATCTTTAATGTTTCACATTTGAAGGCAATAAAGGAATGGAGGCGAATACAAGTGCTTGGAGAACTGAAAGGGGGAAAAATGATATGTTTATTTGCTACTAACAGTCATGCAATAGAGCAACTTTTGCTTTGAAACAATAACACTACATTTCTAAACAGGTCCAAATTAGCTGTGTGGGGGTGTGTGTACACACTAAGCATTTGAATGAGTAATTTAATGTTTATAAAAAGGATTACATTTTATAAAAATAAAAAACAACTTTAGTTGTTCTGATATTTCAAATTTCAAAATTCCTGCCCCTCTGGCCAACCCCCATTTATACACTGAGCATGATGCCCATGGTATGGACCATCCCTTGGCCGGCTTGTCCTGTCTACGCTCCCTCTCAGCTTCCACGTCCAAATTAGCTGTGTGGGGGTGTGTGTACACACTAAGCATTTGAATGAGTAATTTAATGTTTATAAAAAGGATTACATTTTATAAAAATAAAAAACAACTTTAGTTGTTCTGATATTTCAAATTTCAAAATTCCTGCCCCTCTGGCCAACCCCCATTTATACACTGAGCATGATGCCCATGGTATGGACCATCCCTTGGCCGGCTTGTCCTGTCTACTCCCCCTCTCAGCTTCCATGGGAAGATGAAAAAGTCCCTGACTTAATATAAGCCAAATATTAGCAACAACCAAAACAATGTGTGTTACCAACACTATTCTCATACTGAATGCAAAACACAGCAGCTACTAGGAAGAATATTAACTATGTCAGCTGAAACCAGGACGGTACAAAACATTTAGTCTTGACTTTTGGCTGAATTTAGCCTCAAATAGGTAACTTAGCACAAACATATTCATCCCAAAACTTTGGAGCATGATCATCAACTGAAAATGGCTTATCGTGGGACATACCAGCAGTCTGGGTGACTGGGAGTCTCACCCATAAATTGATGTTTTTTTAAATTCTTCCATTATTTCTTCTTACACGTGTCTCATCAGAAAAGTCATAATTTTTTGCTTTTTTTTTTCTGTTTTGACCTTTACCAATTCACGTGTATTCCCAAACGTATTATTGGTTCAAATATAATTATTTGCCATTACTAAATATACCCTTGCCTGCATTCCATTCCATCATCAACTGAAAATGGCGTATCGTGGGACATACCAGCAGTCTGGGTGACTGGGAGTCTCACCCATAAATTGATGTTTTTTTAAATTCTTCCATTATTTCTTCTTAAACGTGTCTCATCAGAAAAGTCATAGAGTACTTTTTTGCTTTTTTTTTTCTGTTTTGACCTTTACCAATTCACGTGTATTTCCAAACATATTTATTATTGATTCAAATATAATTATTTGCCATTAATAAATATATCCTTGCCTGCATTCCATTCTTTTTTTTAAATTCTTCCATTATTTCTTCTTACACGTGTCTCATCAGAAAAGTCATAATTTTTTGCTTTTTTTTTTCTGTTTTGACCTTTACCAATTCACGTGTATTTCCAAACATATTTATTATTGATTCAAATATAATTATTTGCCATTAATAAATATATCCTTGCCTGCATTCCATTCTTCTTCCACTAGCAGATTAAGAGAAAAAAATATCTGTGACATATTTCCTAAAGGTATAAATCTGTACTGCTGTTCAGCGAGTTTAACTGAATTCTACTTAACAGAACTTATTTCAAACTAATCACCCAGACCCAGAGAAACTGGGAATAATGACTAACATTCTCTTAGTATTTCTGCCAAGATCTATATAGTCTTGTTGGTAGAGCTCTACAGGTACCTTGTTATGAACATCTGCCATGGACATGCATGATGAAAAACAGTAACATCAACAGATTTGGCTTTTATCCTGACAAAAGAGGACAAAACGGATAACAGAAGTTCAATGAAGCTTTTAAAATATTTGTTTAAAAACTTGTGTGTGTATATATGCATGTACTAAAAAATAACAAATAAGTGTTGGCAGCAGTAGTACAACCATACAGAGGAGACAAAATGCATAGCCTTCTCAGAAGAAGACAGAAACAGCTGTTACTGAGTTTCTGAATGCTGTGTTCAGCTCTCAGAAAGATTTATATTGACATTTGAGACTGCAAATTTCCATGAGGGTCGGACACGGGGACACAACGCTCATTTATTCTCCATAAAAATGGGGAAGTCCTACTAAAGGCATTTCGTGTATCATAAGGATATGCGATAGTGGTGCTCAGAGAATTACTGCTCACTTGACCATTTTATGATTACAAACTAATGGCAATTGTTAGGCAGTAAACTTGTAGTTACATTTAAGCTCCTTATAAGCCGATAATGATGAAGTGTTGCTCTATCAAGCTTGACACAGAAGTAGACGTGGTGTACCTCTTCCCTTTGCAAAGTATTCAAGTAAGGATTTCAAGAAACGTGGACTTGAAGCTAGGTCTCTTCGTTTACAGTAGGTCGCTAGATAACGAACACCAAGTTCATAAGTTCATTAAGTCCCTAGTATCCAGGTCTTTCAAAGCTAAACACACCTATCCAGGTCCTGCAACACACTAAGTAAATCTTAACGACCGGTGATTCATGCACATATAGATACCTTCTCAGCCAAAAAAGCCACAAACATGTTAAAAAAAAAAAAAAGCATATATACTACAAAATTTAATCCATGTATTTATCTTAAAAATACCTTTTGCTAGTACAATCACAATCTGCTTCCTTACTCCTGCCTAAAAGAACAGTCAGTTTTCTTCCTAATTAATTATTTGAATTGTCAAAATGTTTGTAAAGATGTTAAAAATAGTATTTTTTATTTAGTAAAATATAGCCCAAATATTAAGTATGCTATCTTTACACTCCTGTTCTAGTTGTCATATAAGGAAGAAGCAGAGGTGACCCACAGAAATTTTTGCAGGGACTAATAGTTTTGATCAGGTATTTTGAGAAACAGAGAGATGAACGGATGATACAAGAGAGCTTGCCACTGCATCTGACTGTTCCAAGCTTGGCAGAACTATACCATTTTAATTAACATCTTCCAAGTAATCTCATTTCAGGCAACTATTTCCAAAAATCTGTGCTTCTTATGTTTTACCCTTATTGTTACTAGCTTGAAGTTTTGCTCGTGTCAACCGAAGGAAGTGTTATGACCTAGTCCCAGGTGACATCTGACTTTTCCGAGGTAGGAACCAACACTCTGCTAAGACACAAGTGCAGAAGCAAAGGCTACATGCAGTCAGGTTTAAAACTCCACTGGAGGTTGTACAGGGAGTTACCAAAACTCCACTGGAGGTTGTACAGGGAGTTGCCGGACTGGTTTTGGCTTAGGGAGAGTTAATTTTCTTCATAGAAGCTGGTAGGGTGCTACGTTTTGGATTTGTCACCAAAATAGTGCTGCTAACACACCGATGATTTAACTACTGCTGAGCAGTGCCGAGCAGTGAAAGCCTTTTCTGCTTCTCACCCCAACCCACCAGTGATGAGGCTGGGGGCACACCAGCAGTGGGGAGGAGACACAGCCAGGAAACCTGGCCCTAACTGACCAAATCGATATCCTTCAGCAATAAAAACTTGGGGGGAGAAAGAGGGAGGGAGGACATCGGGAGCGACGGCGTTTGTCTTCCCAAGTAGCTGTTCCACAGGATGGAGCCCTGCTTTCCTGGGGATGGCTGAACACCTGCCTGCCCATGGGAAGCAGCCAATTAATTCTTTGTTTTGCTTGGCTGATCCATGTAATTTTTGCTTTACCCATTAAATTGTCTTTATCTCACCCCGTGAGTTTTCTCTCTCTCACCCTCACCATACTCTCCCCCATCCCAGCCGGAGGGCAGGGAGCGAGTGGCTGCCTGGGGCTGGGGGGGACACCCAGAGGCTGCCAAAAACTATTCCTCTCCACGAAATATCAATGAAGTTACAACGGGCTGCTTTTTCATTTACATTTACCACGGCAAGTAGAGATACGTAAAATAAATAGCAGAAAAAATACTCTTGAAAATGAGCCCATCAGCCTTTAGTAATGCACACCCGGTACATAACGTTCACTTATTTCACAGAATCACAGAATCTTCTAGGTTGGAAGGGACCTTAAAGATCATCTTGTCCAACCGTCAACCTGACTGACAAAAATAGACACCCACACAACAAACAAGGAGCATCATCACTAAACCATACCTCCCAGCACTACATCAACCTGTCTTTTGAACACCTCCAGGGATGGGGCCTCAACCACCTCCCTGGGCAGCCCATTCCAATGCCTGAGAACCCTTTCAGTGAAAAAATTCTTCCTAATATCCAGCCTGAACCTCCCCTGGCGTAACTTAGTTTCTTTGCCAATGGGGAAGCAATAGCCAGTCAGAACCAGTCAGACACCAGGTATACATCTAACTGGTCAGCTCAGGGGTTTTTTCAATCATCAGATTTGACATACCTAGTCCTATGACTACACGTTGGCCTATTGCAGATTACTGTTTCTAAAGACACAGCCGTTATCACCACTATTTCATACCATTTTTACACTAGAACTGTCTTTTTGATTGTCTTTTTTATGATATTTCAAATATAAAATGGCCAGGCGACATCGCTTTGTTCAGGATTTAGTACAGCTGATCCCAGTATCCTGCATTATCGAGAATACAATGATCTGGAAATAATCTTACAATATATGAAATAATCTTTCGGGACGTTGAGGCATGTCAGCCAGTGGGAAACAGCACGAGCACACAAGAATTCACACAGTGAAAGAGGAGGACTTTTTTTGCTGAAGAAACAAATCAAACATGAAAAAGAAGAATTAAACTGGGGAAAAGGCAACATTAGAACTATAAAAATGACACGTTTCTGAAGAATTGGTTGGTCTGAGTAGTGGAGCATTTTCTCTTCTAAATGGAAAAGTTAGTTTCATACAGTCCTACGTGACAAGTTTTAAGCTTCAGTATCAAATTCTGTCATAGATGTGATGCAAACTCTGTGCACCCTGGACTTCAATAAAGAAACTAAATTAGACTAATAACTAATAAAGTAGCCTTAATACCAGAAGCGATCGTACTATATCGGTGAATGAAAGACTAAAAATAATTACAAATTAGAAATCATTGAGAGAAAACAGAGAAAGGATAAGAGAAAACAGAAAGGAGGCAAATTATTAGAAATCATTGAGAGAAAACAGAGAAAGCATAAGAGAAAACAGAAATGAGGCAAACTCCTATGGTGGTATTTCCAGGGTATCCTGAAATACGGGAAATGAAGCGAGCTTTTAACACTTGCAGATGTTTGTATCGTTTTTCAAAAAGTTTGCGCCTAGAATACACGTGTGCTGAAAATCCACAGCAAAGAGGGCAAAATAACTATTTGCCTTACTGATGTTAGAGGAAGAAATGCTGGGAAAACCACTCCTAGAATAGAAACCTACTGCAGACTGAGCAGCCAGAAGTTCTACTGTAATTCAGGAGAAAAACTCTAAAGGTATGTTTCTCCTACACGGAAATGCACAGGTCAACTGAGGAACGGGCTGTCACTCAGTTACCAGCCACCTGCGTGTGGTCAGACCTAGTGACTTGGTCTGAATGCAGGATTATCCCCCTAATTTAACAGCAAGTGGATAGCTGACATTAATTTCAAATAAGAAATTATGCTAATTTCAAAGACTCATGATTGAAAATATTATTTCTCCTGTAATTAATAAAATGTGAATTTGGCACATGTACAACCGTATGCAAATGACTTATTAAAGAGGGTTATTTTGTCTTCAAATAACTGAAGATAATAAACACATCCACTAGATTTATGGAAAAGATAAATACGAAATATAAAGTGATATTGCAATATATTAATTTTATGCTTTATATTACTTTGAATATAAATGAATCGTTTTAAAACTAGTCTTCTCCTAAAGAATACCTACTTTTAATATAGTATTTCTTCACTCTAAATGTTTGATGTTAAGCTGTTCTTTCAAAAACTCTTACCTGATACAGAGAGCTATTCACCAAGGAAATGAGAAAGTAGGGGCATTAAATAAGAAAGGAGTAGGAGCATTAAATGAGAAAGGAAGAATCCTTTAAAGACAAAAGATGAAATTAGATGCATCTGTCCCCTGTGACTCCTGTTTTCCAGAACTGGAATCTAGTAGGATAAAATCAAGCCCTGCTTTTCCTGATGTATAATTTGTTTTAATGACAAGGAGGCGGTGTCAGTGGCACACTGTGGTATTCTATCTGCCTCACCACAGTCTTTTTAAAATATACAAATGCTAGAAAATATACCCCAGATACTTCAAACAGCTTTTCTGGCCCTACAGTTAAGTCCGGGAATAATACTCAGTGTTTCAAAGGCTCCTTCCTACCCATAAATGTTACCCTTGAAAATGACTAAATTCCCTGGTTTTTAGTTGCTACAGAATCAAATGATTTTGAGAAGTGAGGGCCTAAGTTGGACAGGAACTGGGACCAAACTAGATGGTCTTGTTTAGTCAGCAAAACATGGGAACTAGAGCTCTCTTAGTTTACACCAAAAAAATTCCTCTGTTTAGCCCATATTGTTTCTCAGGGCAATTTATAAATAAGAGAAAGATTTAGTATTTAATTTTAAAAATTACTTACACATATATTTTTAGAAACCGAGTGACACATTCCTTCCTGTTTCTGTCTTCTACAAATATATTGTGTTTTCTATTGTTTTGTCTAATAGTCCAAGGAGTTGGGAAGAAACTAGAGAACCAACCTGTTTCATTTTGGGGGCCATAAACAGAACTGCTGCCACCAAGAGCTTCTATTCAAACCCACCCCACATGACTACGAAAGGGATCACCAGCAAACAAGCAGGACAATCTGCTTCAACAACCAGCTGAAGTAATAGTAACATACCTACCAATCACAACATTGTCAGACCAATCAAGAAGGCAGAGTTAATGACAAGGTGGATCTTTTTCTGCTCCCACAATAAACGTACTGTTATTTATCAGTAAAGCAAAGTTTACTGCAGTGCAGCGATCTTAGCTCCACGGTTGCCTTCCAAATTTTTTGCTATTATCTGAATTTCTCTACATACCTGCTAACTTGCACAGAAAACGAGTGTTTTTATCAATCAGAGCTGTGAGTCACTTTTCTGTTAAAAGATCTATTATTAAGCATTTGAACAAAACACTGTGATGACTGTTTGGCTGGAGACACTGACAACTGAACGTCCTCCAAAGACTTCTTAGTGAATAGATCAGCTCCTCAAGAAAGAAACAACAACAAAAGCCAAAGCATTCTGTTGAGCATTTGGTGATGCTCTTCTGTTTTCCCCTGTGACTGCTGCCTTCTGTGGTTGCAGGTTCCCTTGATCACCGTGTAAATTAAAGGGGAGGGCAGCTGAAGTGTCGCTGAGAGTCCTCAAAGCAATGCTGGATGGTGGTGTCAAAAAGAAGGGGATAACAAAGAACATCATTTGAACTGCGTAATATTTAGAAGTGGAAATAACTGGCGAAAAGATAAAATGCAGCTGGACAAAACTCTAGATGAGTCCACGTAAGTAATGCAAATAATTTCACTTTTTTTTTTTTTTTAAATTGACCATATACTTTGAACAAAATGCGTAAATGTTGAAAGTGTTAAAATGTTAGCAATATTTCCACATTTAGACAGTTCTTTCACTGTTTCTATCCCCTTGAAAAAATCATTTCATACTGTTGCCAGTAATAATCTTTGTCACAGGAGATGCCACAGTGTCAGCAACAAGTATGTGTTCTAGTGGGAACATTTTTATGGCACAGTTGGCTACTCCACACAGAAGGGAACTACTTAGACGAGAATGAATAAACATAAAGGGCTAATCACACAGCAGGACTTGTGCTTTGCACCACCTTGTATCGTTAAAATCAGCTATTTCCTTATGCTAATCATTTAATTCCATCTGTTGAGATCCTGCCAGCCACATGTCTAACACAATCACAGAATTTGTACTTCAGGGTGTCATTCCCATGTCTACCATGCCTAGGAATTTCTTCTGCTGTGGTTGTACAAAATCATCTGTAACACAGGTGAAAAACGTAGGTGAAACATGCCAATGGATAAGCTGTATCTTCTTAAAGGAAGCGAGATAAATTCTTAAAGAAAACCCAAACAAACTCTTCACTTCTTATCCAGGAAACAGCATTGTAAGACTTATATATGAACATACACCCAGAGTTCCCTCTTCCCAGGCACAGCTGGCTGCTGTTCCAAAGAGCACACTGTCAGCTCCTTGTCTGGCTAAAATAAAGATTTAAAGCAGTGATTGAAATATTAGTGACCTTTCTAGGCTGTATTGTAAAGGGAACAAAACCAAGAAAGTTTCATTATGAAGTTTATGTTTGCTTCTCGCAAATTTTTATTAAAATTTCCAAATCAAAGTCAATATTGCACTGCAGGAATGAACTTAATGTTCATTTCTGAAAAATGGGAGAACAGCGAGGATGGAATAGTACATGTTTTATCATGCAGAGATATTAAGAAAGTAAGCAAGTTTCATTATGAAGTTTATGTTTGCTTCTTGCAAATTTTTATTAAAATTTCCAAATCGAAGTCAATATTGCACTGCAGGAATGAACGTAATGTTCATTTCTGAAAAATGGGAGGAGAACAGTGAGGATGGAATAGTTTATCATGCAGAGATATTAAGAAAGCAAGTGTTGAGAAGCCTGACCAGAGTTTTGTGCCCGTTTATCTCAACAGCCCCGTTCTGCGCTTTCTTGCAGACAGGGCTATGAGGTTGGATGGAGCTCCTTTCCCCTCTTCCCTGCACATCTCTATGCTCAGCCTCTGGGAGAGGGAGCAACATCCACCTCCCAACCGCTATCCTAACCCCCGCGATGACGAGTGAGGAACTGCTGGAAAGGGAAGAGTTGGCTTTGACAGTCAATCAGCTGGTAATCCTTAGCCAAGGAGGTGAAAGGATGAGGTCCACACCTAGGGAAGGATGGTTCATCACAGGATTCAGGATGCTTCCCTCTGGGGGGGAGGGGGGAATGGAAATAAATGGTATTTCATTTATGATGGTGTTCTACCACCACCCTGACACACTTCTCTTCATTTGTGCTAGCTTCCAAACTCAGACCACGGCTGCAAGATGTATTTCCTGTACCATTTCTTACTATTTTTAAAAGTTTGGATTAGTTGCAAGCATTGATTTGTCTGCATTTATCAGGTAAGTCTTGAAAGACTGATCCTGCTACATTTTAAACATAGCAGCATACCTCCCACAGTTGCACTGATTACTGTGCTTTGACTTCCAGATGATGGTGTGTCTCAACAAGAGTAAGGTTCAGAGTGTGGCCTGTGCTTAATAACTTCTAAGAGCTGCCTCTTGAAAATTCAGTGACTAAAGAATCTAAGTTGGTGAAACTGTGTTAGTAGCAAATGGTAAGGTGACTATTCACTCTTTGAAAATTCAGTGACTAAAGAATCTAAGTTGATGAAACTGTATTAGTAGTAAATGGTGATACATGAGAGCACTGGGCAGGTGATGAGTGCACAACACATCTACCCATGGACATCCCAAATGCCTCCTGAGAAGTATCCAGGATGCAGTAATTCTTATCTCAGCCAAAATTCACTCTATGATACCTTTTACAGTAATATGATTGATCAGAGCCTGTAAGCCTTCAAAAAGTATGCTGAAGGGGCTCTGTCCTCTTGATTGGTGCTTTTAATCATAATAACCTCCTTTGGTTATTCAGTGCATGTTTGGAAGCTACAAAGTCAAACTAATGGGAACATCTGAAGACTCACATTGATCCACTTTGCTTGGGGGAAAATGTCAATCTGAACCATAAAACCAAAGACGGATCAAAATTACAACAGAAATTTTAAAACTTCAAAATTATCTATGTGTTGTTTAAAAACTAATCGTTGAATGCATGTTACATGCCTAAATGGTAAATGTTAAATATTTAACATCCTCTCTCATACCACATACACGTAATTCCATTTGAAAGTTATTAAAAGGTGACATTCAAGAACCATTGGCATCTGCACTGCCTCCAGTACACACTGGTATTTTTTAATGCAACATTTTCAATGCCTACATTTTCAAAAGTAAAATTAAGGAGAACTGAAAAGACTAGCTACACTTTCTGAACATCAAGCCCTGTTGTGTCTCAAATTTTGTGCCCAGATACTCATAGCGATGTGCAGAAGTCATGAGTCATTATTTGCTTCAGAGACTACATTTACATTTTCCAACTAAAGGAAGATTGTATTTTTATTTACAGTGATAAGACATAATATAATAGTTTAAAACATTTATCTTAAACTCGGTTTATGCAGTGTTTAGTACTGGAAATTTGGATGATTTTTTAATTTCTCCAGATAAACACTTATTTCACAACAAAACACTGCATACGTATGCATATATGCATAAGTGAATGAATATATACATATATATAATATTGCTGATGCCAGTTTTCATCATGATATAGGATTTTTCTGCATGAATCATGAGGAATGGAGATGTCTGAAATTATATACTGTAAGAGAACTGAGGACTCTTCCACTAACTGCCAGCTATTGTTGCTCTCCTAATTGAAGGACAGATGCGGTTTGGAGAGGATTTGCTTTATTGTTTTGAAGCAGTTGGCTCTGTGTGCAAAGAAAACATCATGCTGAGCTACCAGAAGCAGCATTCATTCTCATTTGAAAGCGGGTCATGCATTCAGTTTCGCTCGCAATTCAATTCCCGAATAATCTCAGCGATGTGCCCCACACGTGCTACTGGAAGGACTCACACTGGTAGCATCCCTTCACACACTTATTAGTGCTCTGGGTTTATTTTTCTTCTACTTCAGTCTCTAATTTTGCATGCCTGCAACAATGAGGCACCCAAGAAGTCTGCCGATGTCATTAACCTTGATTTTTTTTTTTTGTTTTGTTTTGTTTTGTTTTTTTTCAGGTAGAAACACTCATCTTTTCCCTCAACACAAAGTGAAAATCACTATAACCCCTGCAAAATCCTGTCATTGCTTCTCAAAAAGCATTCACAGACAGAAAACCAAACCAAACGAACTGTCAGCATAATACTCAGAACAACAGATTTAACCGGGTATTGTCATCTTCAACACAACTTCCACTACTAAGAACACAACCTGGAAACGTATTTAGATCCTCTCCTCAAAGGCAGCTACCATTGTATGGCAGTCAGGCACATACCCAACTCACTACCCCAAAGGCCCTCAAAATTAGGAAGAATTGATTTTTACTTTTAGGTCTTTTGTTTCTAAAAAAAGCCAACAAAAACTGGCAAAATGAGCAGTGGCTGCAAAAGTTCAGAGTAACACAATGGGTTCTTTTATGGGGAGTGTTCTCCATGAGTGCAAAGGTAACCCTGCCTGATTAAATACCACTTGCCATTAAGGAGCACACCACTGTCATCATCCGGAATGCCTTCAGTTGCAGTTTGCTAACCAAGAGGACATGGTGTGGGATAAACAATGGAGAAAATCATTATAATCACATGAAGAGTCAGCAGATTCCAAGGTGGGAAACCCATCATGGAGAGCTGGGGGGTGTGAAGGTACCGGAGCCAAACTGTGCATCAGGGCGGGGAAGGGGAATTGATGGTGCATTGGACACTGACACGCTGCACAGCTGCTATCCTGAGCCAACAGATTCTTATTTTTTAGTAAAAATCCTGCCCTTTGGTTGAACGTTGCTCATTATAATGTCATTATAGCACCAAAACACATCTCCATCCTAAAGGCTACCTACTCCAAGGTGTGACCACCCCTCACTGAGTCTGGGCTCTGCCTCGTTTCAAACTGAGTTATAGGTCTTTACTAGAACCCCGGAATAAATTTGGATTTTACTTGCATTTATTGAGCCTCCTATCTAATGTCATCCCCTAAAACAAACAGAGCAAAAACCTAACAAAAACCAAACCCAGTATTTTTGTATCTAATCTCAAAGGTACAATCACAGAGATAAAGTCACTCCTGTTAACTTCCCTTATGTGAGAGCTCCTCTGTATAAAAGAGATACACTGAACGTAAAATACAGTTCAAAATAATGCATATTTTAATGGTTAAATTACTTCGTGTAAATGAAACATGTTGCTCTAGAAAGAACTCTTCCACAGACCTTTCCAGATTTTAACAAATCAGAAGATATAATAGTTTAAGAGAATGTTGTTTCATTTTATTTATTTAAAATGACTATAAAGCACTGTTGTTCTCAGATCATACGACATGTTGCTCTAGAAAGAACTCTTCCACAGGCCTTTCCAGAAAAAAAGCGGGATATTAAAGTCTACTTCAGAAATGGAGGAGCAGTCAAAATACAATTTTATAGTCATATAAAATGACTAGCTGATATCTATTGTAATTCAGGAGTTACAGGCCACTGTTAGATACTAAACCTAAAAGCACGGTTGTTCTCAGATCATACACAGCATCTTAAATATTATCTCAAATGGATATTGAGTTATGTGTTACATATTATGTACATACGTATACTTATTGATATAACACAGTTAACAGAAGAAATCATTACTTACTAGTGGCTAACACCTATTTCCCTTTGAAGCAGGGAAAAACAATACTTCAGATGCCATTTTGACAAATACTATCAAACAGTCTGAAGAAATCATTACTTACTAGTGGCTAACACATATTTCCCTTTGAAGGAAAGGGAAGGAATGAAATCCATTAAGATTATGAATAAAAATGAAAAGTTTGCCTTTCTTCAAAACAAGTGAGAACAGAAATAGTTGCCAACTCTCCTGCCCTTCATAGAAAACTGAACTTTCCCACTACTTAATTTTTATTTGCTCTCTCAACCAGCTTGTCCCAGACCAATCCTAACTAGTGCCCCCTGTACCATGTCTGGTAAACCTCCCATTGGAGAGAGTCTCAGGAAACAAGCCTGGAGATTGCTGGGACTGCACATCAATCATCTATAAATTTTTCAGTTAAAACTGATTTGGTTTTCCAAACCTGGCAAGACCTGGAGTGAAAACCAGATGCTTCTCATTTTTTTTCCAAGCGCATCCCACCTCTCTAGAGAAGATACTTCGAAAGATACAATTAAGGCACAAGCTTCGATCGTCCTGGGTTTTTCATGTTTACCATACTAAGATGACTTCAGTGCTTGCATTGCCAAGGTAGTACCTAGAGTCCCATCTTAATTTCTGAATATAGCCAGCTGCAGACATTGAAAACCATGGAGAGATTTACAAAAATAACACAAAACAAATGGAAGCTGTTACCAGTATAGAAGTGGGATAGAAAACTGGCTTAAACTTGACAGTGTTGTGCTATTAAAAAAGTCTTTAACCTTTTCTAAGCCTTGCATCAAACATCACTGAATAGATGGAAGGAATAAAAATAGGAGACAACTGTTTGCTTATGCAAAAAAAAAATCAAACATAGGCTACGAAGAGATTTTATTCTTCTAGTAAATATCAGAAAGTATTTACCAAACAGGTATAGAGTCAAATTTTAAAGTAGTATCTATCCAGAGTCATGCCTTCTGGCACACATACACACTTGTCAAAATTTATATGGCTTCCCTGGAGACTAATTCTGAAATGTGCATTTCTAATGCTGATCTTAGATGGAAAAAAGAATTTTTCCTATTATTATGGGCTTCAAAAATTATAAATTCACCTGAATAATGCCTTGTTTCCTCTTCCCCTTTCCCTTTCCTTTTCCCTTTCTCTTGCCCTTGCCCTTCTCTGAAAAGCAGCAATCTGTACATCTGAATGACAATGCCAAACAGTCCTTGCTAAAAAAAAAAACATTACAGTGAAGTCTCTTGTTTTTTTCAGACCTACTGTTTTTTTCTCATTTTTTACAGGCAGAGTATAACCAAGCCAAACAGCCATAAGCTACACTGTAACTTTATCAATAAATGCCCTTTAAAACAAACAAACAAAACCCATGGAAATTCTGTTGTTTCATAAAATGACTTGAAAGACACTGTCCTTCAAATTCTTTATGTGACCATCAGGGAATGCAGCTTGGGAAAAGCCTTTCCTCTACAGACAAGTTGAAGCTCTAATACTTCTATATTGGTTTTAAAATTACAAATTTTCCCCTGCTTTTTTATACATCTTGTGACTATTTTGTAGTGTAAAAATTGAGTACATTCATTTAATTATTCAAAAGCACCCTCAGGGAGTCTAGTGGACTCTGTCTTCCTCTCTGAGCTCACAGTTTTCAGATGAAGCATAGCCCTTTTTCATTCAAGATACAAGGTAGTAACATTTTTTTATGGTTGCAAAATGCCAGTAGGTCATAACTCTACAAAACAATAAAGAAATGATACTTTCAACAATACTCAAACATTTTCAGCTCTCACCCTGTATGGCTTGTTAATTTTAATACACCCAAATAATCTTTTAAAAATGATATTGTAACTTTTTATGATCAATTTATTGCTGGTTTTGTCAACAATCACTATAAAAAGGTAAAGCCACCGTTAGCATTATGTGTGCCATTGGTGTACACGCACTCAGAATATATATTTTAGAAAGAAAGAATAAAGAATACCACAAGTGTCACAAAGTTTTGAAGACAGCAACAGCAAAAATATCAAAGGTGATGTGTGTTTGAATCACTGTGTCATATGCTTTAGTATTCCAGATGTAATTCTGAGTAAATAAGCAGCATATTCCATCTCAAAGCACTGAAATTTTAAATCTTGTTCCAGGTGTTGTATTTTATTTGGGCATGCTTGGTTTTGGGGCAATGTTGAATTAAATATTCTCTGTGTGTAGCTAGAAAAAACTGAAATGTTCTGTTAGAGGCACATTCCCAACTGTTCAGTCGCTGCATTTTGTGTAATGGGGACATGAACACTATTCCCAGTAGCTATTCCTATTTGGCTTCTGTTTCACGAAGTCAGAAAACAACTTAGCTAGAAAAATAAAAAACAAACCCCATATATACATAGCGTAGAGGCTTCCTGTGCCTGTCCAGGCAATGAATTTTTAAAAGGTTTGCTTAAAAAAATCACAAACAGAATATAACAACTGCCAATAGCCACTCAGATATAAGCTTTAATATGGTTTTATTCTGAGACTGGGCAGCTGGGTGATTGGTACTAGATTTGTGTTTTGCTTCTGGGTGTGTTTTTTTCCCCTACTAGTTTTTAGTGTCTCTTTTCCAGACACTGTTGTCTGCACTTTTGTAGACAATGCTAATGCTCTAGCAGATTGCACTTTACTGTCAAATTTTGTAACTTTAAAACGGTAAGGAGAGTGTGTAATTTTAACTAGCTGCAGTACTATCATTGTAGTTATCACTAGGAAAATGCAACAAGACAGAACACAAATCTATCAAAAAAAATGATCCCCATGTTTGGGATATGTTTCTTAATGCCTTGCCTTTCTTCATGCTCCATTTTTACAGCCTCTTACCATTTTCAATTTTTCCTATTTCTATTTTGCTATTTAATTGGCAAAAGTCCTCCGTAGATATTTTAAATGGTTTGACATAATGTCTGAATATCAATATAAATCTCCATTTGAGTGACAGAATGCTATTTTTTCTCTACTTTTGCCTGGAAGCTGTAGTAGCTATTCTATCGTTCACTTTACACACATTAATTATCATTCCAAATCCTATGATCTTGATCTTCTGGTGAATTTGCTGGTAGAGCAGAAGCCTGTCTAAAATGGATGCGTTGCTTCTTTGCTACTATGATATATTCCTTTACCTTTAATGCAATATCACATAAAAAGAGCAACGTATCAAGTTGATCCAATTTGAATAAGCAAGGGAGCAATAAGGCATATATTAATCAAAAACTTATTAGAGAGTATGCAAGCTACAAGCATCAGCGTCTCAACAAGATTTCCAAAAAAAAATGGCTAAAATAATACAGAACTATAATTCACTTGGAGAGCTACTTTTTGTTAGATTACATATTAACATTTTTATGACTACAGTTCTCTTTTTAGTTGAAAGCGTAGAGAGTAGTTGAAAGCATAGAGAGCGTTGAGTAGTGGTTAGCATATGCAGTTTATTAAATTAATCATTTACTTTATATTAGCACGTTCCAAATAAACGCTAGGCTTGTCACACGTATAACTAGGGAATTTTACTATATATCTGTATACGCTATGGAATTTTACTACATACTGAAAAAGACAGGGCATAATGCTCATTTTTATTACACTATATCTTTTGATAGTATTTTTCACATGGAGACACAAGCATCCTGGCCTGTGTCAGGAACAGCATGGTGAGCAG
Source organism: Calidris pugnax (assembly GCF_001431845.1). Taxonomy (NCBI): domain Eukaryota; kingdom Metazoa; phylum Chordata; class Aves; order Charadriiformes; family Scolopacidae; genus Calidris; species Calidris pugnax. Next base: position 2,732,502 of record NW_015090767.1, on the reverse strand, counting down.
GACCCAGGAGGTGATTGTCCCCCTGTACTGGGCACTGGTGAGGCCCCACCCCGAGGGCTGTGCCCAGTTTTGGGCCCCTCACCACAAAAAAGACCTTGAGGGGCTGGAGCGGGTCCAGAGAAGGGCAAAGGAGCTGGTGAGGGGTCTGGAGCACAAGTCTTGTGAGGAGAGGCTGAGGGAGCTGGGGGTGTTCAGTCTGGAGGAAAGGAGGCTGAGGGGAGACCTTCTCGCTCTCTCCAACTCCCTGAAAGGAGGGTGTAGCCAGGGGGGGTCGGTCTCTTCTCCCAAGGAACAGGCCATGGGACAAGAGGAAATGGCCTCAGGTTGTGCCAGAGGAGGTTCAGGTTGGATTTTGGGAAAAATTTTTACACTGAAAGGGTTATCAAGCCTTGGAATGGGCTGCCCAGGGAAGGGGTTGAGGCACCATCCCTGGAGGTGTTCAAAAGACGGGTTGACATGGTGCTTAGAGACATGGTTTAAGTGAAGTTTGGGGTTTTTTTGTATGGTTTTCTTTTGGTTTTTTATCAGTTAGGTTGATGGTTAGACTACATGATTTTAAAGGTCCCTTCCAACTTAGATGATTCTATGATTTTTCATAAAATGAGATAAATGGTTAGAAATTGTCATTATCATAATTGTCTATTCTTCTTGCTCTGAATGTAAGACCAAGATTAGAGAACAAGTCCTATGAGGAGAGTTTGAGGGAACTGGGCATGTTTAGTTTGGAGAAGAGGAGGCTGAGGGGAGACCTATTGCCCTCTACAGCTCCCTGAAAGGAGGGTGGAGAGAGGTGGGGATTGGCCTCTTCTCCCAAGGGAATCATGACAGGAGCAGAGGAAATGGTCTGAAGTTGGGGCAGGGGAGGGTTAGATTAGATCTTAGGAAGAATGACTTTCCTGAGGGTGGTCAGGCACTGGAACAGCCTGCCCAGGGAGGTGGTGGAGTCACCATCCCTGGAGGTGTTTAAGAAACGTGTAGATGGGGCACTTCAGGGCATGCTCCAGTGCCTGAGATCGTTGATTTGCATCTGTTTGTGGGTTTTGGGGTTTTTTTGTTTGGGTTTTTTTTTTGGTTTTGGTTGGTTGGTTGGTTTTGTGGGTTTTTTGTGGTTGGACTCGATGATGTCAAAGGTTCCTTCCAACCATGAAGATTCTGTGATTCTGTGATTTTGATTAAATAAAGATGCGCAATGAAAAATCACGCATATAGATATTTATATGTATGTTCATAGCTAAACTAATGATACACGGAGTGCTTTAGGAACATGTTAGTGTGCCAACTTTATTTAATGATTCTCCATAAAAACCACAGTTCAATAATCAGCCAACTGAAGAATAAAACTGAAACACCTGTGTTGCCTCCTTCCAGAACCAATGAAATGCTCGTTGTGTGTTATTACGGGAGGAATAGAGAAGGGCAAAGCAAAAATTACAGCACTGTATAAACCACAGCTTGGCCCACAGCTTTGATACAGTCTGTACCTCTTGTCCCCTTGTATCAGTAAAGACAAAAGAGAAATAAAAAGCCTTGGAAAGGGGCAATAAGGATGACCAGAAATTTAGGACAGTTTCCGAAAGTGGAAGGACTGGGAAAGCCAGAAATCTTTAGCCTGGAAAGGAAGGAGCCTGGGGCAGTATGGCAGTGGTACACAAAAGCAAGGACAGGAGGGCTTGGAATCAGCTTCTCATTCTCCTTTTCCACACTAGAATTAAGGGACATGAAATAAAGCTAGCAGGAGCAGTACCTAAAATTTAAAAAGGGAGGCACTTTTTCATGCAGCAGGTCAGACCTTTGCGTCCACCACCAATGGTATTGTCACAGAAGGATGTTGGCTGGGACCTCTGGAGATTGCCTGGTCAAAGCCCCCTCCTCAGGGGACAAGTTTATGTAGGTGCAAGGGAAAACTCTAAGTGCTTAAAGACTCACTAACTTCTGCTGAACAAATCACAACATGCTGAGGAGAACCCCAGTTTGAGGGAGCACAGGGGAGTACTGGAGGACAAGTAACATCCATGCATTTTCCATATTCTTTCCTGGCAATCTGCTTCAGGCACCCTGGGAAACACCACATGGGGATAGACAGTTCTTGGCTTGAACCAATACATCCATCTCGTATTTTCATCTAACCTAATACATACACACAATGCAAACCCTAAAATATTCATGCTTCACCACATGTGAAGAACTAAGCAGCTGATTATGAAATCAGCAAGTCACGCAGAAAACATCTTTTTATCTCGATATAAACGGAGGTTCATCAATTTTCACAAGAGCAGAGACTGAGAAAGAAAGAGAGCACTTTGTGCATATTCACAGCACACAGGACAGCGAGAACCTACTGTTTTACAACTTGCCTGTTTTCAGAGATTCTGATGTTCCTCCAGTGAATTGAAGTCAATCCTTCCATATCATACAACGACTTTCTTCTTACACCTATCTCAGTACTCTGAGAAACTCAGATACACAGGTCACAGAATCACAGAATCACAGAATCTTCTAGGTTGGAAGGGACCTTAAAGATCATCTTGTCCAACCGTCAACCTGACTGACAAAAATAGACACCCACACAACAAACAAGGAGCATCATCACTAAACCATACCTCCCAGCACTACATCAACCCGTCTTTTGAACACCTCCAGGGATGGTGCCTCAACCACCTCCCTGGGCAGCCCATTCCAATGCCTGAGAACCCTTTCAGTGAAAAAATTTTTCCTAATATCCAGCCTGTAATGTAATCCATGTAATGTGTACTCTGTGCCTTTGGTCAGACCTTGCCAGCTGTCTGTCAACCGCTAAATGAGATGAAGCTTTTCAGTTAACAATCCTCCAACAGAAGCATGACTCTTCTGGTACATGGCAAATCAGACCTGAGTCAGTCTCAAAACGAGCACTGTACCATTAACTCCCTCTTTGGGCTGATGGGAGCACACAGCTGTGCAAACGCTCCACGTGTTAAGCCTTTTGAAGTAGAGGAGAACCTTTTGATTATTGCCTGGAGGTACTGTTGACACAAAAAGCTTCAAAGAACAGTTCTATTTCCTTTGGGATAAAGGACTGAATGTACAATACTGATATATGACACCGCTGCTTAAAAGACAGTTTCTCACATAAATCATGATGCAATATACACCCTGACAGCAATAGCTGGAAGGATTCACAGGGGTTTCTATCATTGACTCTCGCCAAATTTCCATCTCACTTTTTCAAGGTGGACTTCATCATCACGGCAATATATGCATTTGTCAGCTTCAGATGGGATTATTGCAATTTGCTAAGGACAATTTCTTACGGAGACATGCAAAGTCCAATGAACTCACAACATGACTGCACCCCCATCTTCAGTAGTGCTTCTTCAAGCACAAACTGTATTTTGTTTGATATCCAATCATCTGCAGCAGCTTTCAGTTTAAATACATGACCGGCATTTATCAAACCCTAAACAACTTTGATTCTTCAAAATCATACAAGTTAACTCCTTTTGCATACCATGGCAGAATTAAATAGCAGATTTCTGCATACATTTGCCTAGGTTGCCCTACAAGACTGCCCTACAAGACTCTGCACCCCTGGGCTCCCACCACAACCACCTCCTTCATACTAACAATATATTGTTCCCCTTACACACCATTCTGCTTTATCATTTCTTATCTGATGTGCAGTCTGCACGATACCACTACAGAGTAATACATTTTTCAGACTCCAGTTTTCTGCTCATACAGCATCTCCACTCTCAAATTGTATTAATGCCTTTCCTGGATCCCTGCAGATGCCCTGGTGCTCCAGTGGGACTACTTGCTTACACAGATTAAAAAAAGGAATTAAAATAGAAGGGAACTAGAAACAAGACATTTTAAAATCTAAACTTTGTTTTCTTGTCAGTAGAATACAAGAATATGAATGTACTGATCTTAGTTTATTTGTACCGGCTCTTCCTAAGCAGCACAAGAATAAGATTGTAGGACAGCTTTGGTTTTTAATTACGTTACACACATGCTCCAAATGTGGCAAGAAAAGCATTAAATAAAGAAAATGCATAAAAGAATGTAATGCAGATGTTTTCAGGATCCATTTGATTTTACTGAGAGAAATAAAAGGGAAGAATGGTTACAAGAAGACAATGAAAGGCTTTTCAGAGTGCCAAATGGCACCTGAGGAATCCCAAGGAAGAAAAAAGAATTAAGTTGCTTACAGGTTTTGTGGATGTCTTTTCATTGATACTTCAATTTAATTTCATGTGATACACTCCATCATAATACTAGTCCCTTATCCTTATGAAAGCCAGAAGTCAGGCTAAATCATATGGATTTCATATTTTTTCCAGCATAATTTCTACCACTTGAAGATGTCCGAAAGTGGTATATTTTAAAGACTTCAACAAAATACTTGTCCAAGGATACTAGCTGATGTGTACAATGGATTACCATGACTGCTTTTGACAAAATTATTTGCCCTTTAACTTAGTATTTAAGTAATTATTAGGCTATACTATTTTACAACTGCTAGTGAATGCTTGGTTAAATATGAGTCAAAGGCATGTGAGATTATAAACAGCAGTATCCAGCCTTTCACTACTTATCATTGCATTCACAGAATCACAGAATCATAGCCACAAATAAGAATGAGAGGTAGATATCACAATAAACATTTTAAAATAACTGCACTTTATTTAGAGGAAATGTAGAACAACATATGCCTGTTTTAGAATTCTTTCTTACAAAAATCTCATGAGCTGGAAGAAAAACCTTCACATTCTGCTGATCAGGTATTCTGTTGATCAAATATTCACTCTTACCTGACCTTGGAATACAAAAATCAAGCCCACAGAATTGTCTTCTGACTATAAACTAATCTCTGAAAGGTGCTGCCAAAAAAGCTTCAGCTCTGAACCTAAGAGTGTAGTCAAAAATAATCCAAAAAGTAGACTGAAAACCCACCAGTTTCCCTGGTATCAAAGGATTGGATCAAACACATTTGTAACCCCACACATTTCTAAGACCAACAGACTTATACCACTAAACGCCTTTAAATTCTGAAAAAGAGTTACTCATAGTGGATGACAAAAGACAGAATGACATCAAAAATTACCTCTGTTTTCCCTAACAAAAAAATTGCAAACCCAAATGTGCTATAATGTGCTGAAAAAGTACAACGAAGCTATAAGATTCAACAACTTAACCTAAGGCAAGGCCTGTCGTAAGACTGTTGACATTATTTTCCCCTGATCCTTCTGAAAGCACTGCACAGATAATCCTTCTCAAGACAGTATGACTTCTGAACCTAGTCAGCAGGAAGCACCTGAAACGCACATTTCAAAACGTCTCAACGCACGCTTAAGTGGGGAGGGAGGAATTTCTTTAATTATTATTATTTTTACTTTTCTAAATCCGAAGCCAAACGTACTGAATGGTCTGGGACCAAAAGATACAGAAGTGAGGAAGGGCGCATGGTGGATTAAAAATAATGAAAAGAATCTGAGTATGTGGAACAGTTTGTCTTCCTTAAAATACTTGGAAAATACTACGAAAAGGCTTCAGAGTTCCTATTACACACTCATTATATCCACCGTATGTAGGTTTGACTGAATTGTCTTCTGAAAGCCCCCTTGAGCTCAATGATAGCTTTATTATTAATTTGCTAATTTATATAGTGTTTGTTGTTGTGGCAGACAGTTCCTTTAATTAAGAAGACTAAAATACAAAGCAAGGTAGGTGGGCATCCTTTCAGATGGTAATCTGTTTCCTGGAGCCCTGATTCAGTGGCAATCTGCCCAGGATAGAACTGAATTACAACTCCCAGCACCCCTCTCGTTTCCAATGAGTTGTTTTAATTTTAAAGCAAGGGTTTGAAGACACAAAGGATATTTCAGATAACACACAATTCAAGAGCTATCCCCAAAGGGTATTTTTCATATTCATTTCAGGAAGACGCCTGTAGGGTTGCTCATGTAATTGATTCCCACATAATTCAAGAGAAGTTGAACCATTCACTACTGGGTAAAATGTACTACTGGGTAAAACACCACATCCATCAGAGCTGAGCCTGGCAGTGCTGCCCACAGCTAGTGCAGCCTGACGCTCACCCGTCGCTGGACACTTTTCATTATTTCCTATTTCCAGTTTTAGCAGCCACCATCCCGACCCAGATCCCCAAAACAAGCAGACCCTAAACAATACTGGATTGTCTTTCCTTCTGCCCATTCCACACTGAGTGTGTACCAGGCATTAAGATTCCTTATTCATTTGAAAGTTTGTGGCATTTTGCTACAGTAGGAGTTATTTCTCCCTTCCTTGTTGCCAATTATTCTGCTTTTCCATCTCCCACATCACTCTCACCAGTCTGTACATGAGTTTTGTTCAGACTGCTGAAAGCAAGTGGAAGGTATGGTAGAAATGGAGGAGTGTTCACATCAGAATGTTTGCAGCACAGGAGCTGACCTGACTTAATGATCTTTTTATGTTTCTTATTTTCACCTTGTACGCGCTACTCACTGTACTGCTACGTTAAGCAGCTACTGAAAGGTAAGTGAGAGAGCTGTGTCTGTCTTCTGAAGCATATCAACATAGAAGAGGCAAACAGAACTCCCTCAGAAGAAGAAATCTGTATCAAGTATGGCACTTACCTCTGTCATCTTGGCAACTCTAAAAAACCTGATTTTAATTGCAATTCCTGACTGTGATTCCATGAAGAGCTTCTGCTCACAGCCAAGAGCTCAGAAGCAGGTGCAAGGTACTTACCCTCACAATTTACCTTCCCAAGCAGAAGAGAGGAGACATGCAAGTAATTTAATTTAATTCAGAAGATTCATTTATGAAAGAAGAAAGGGTGCTGCAGCACCCAAAGCTTGAAAAAAAGGAGGCTACAGTAAACATGAGCCAGGAAGGAAAAAATAGAAGAAAAATTTTTTTCCAGAAAAAGGGTCTGATGTTAAATAGTGAATGGTTTAAAGCAACAGTATTCCTGAGCACTAGACTGAGCATCAAATCCAACTGAGTTCACATACCGCAGGTAGTTACAGCACCACCAAGAAACCTTAGCAAATCAATGTGTACTAACTAAAGCCATTCACACTGACCTGCAGTGAAATGTTCTTCCAGGTCCATCAACACAAACTCCTCCATTGGAACAGAGAACTGAGTCCAGGGTGGGCTCACTGCAAACATCAACGTCAACTTCACAGCGCCTGCCCCTGTACCCGCTGGGGCAGCGGCAAACGAAGGCGCTCACCGCGTCCTGACAAGAACCACCATTGACGCAGGGAGCAGACTCACACTCCTGGGGAGAGAAAGAGCAATCCATTGACTACACAGCTTTAAAACAAACTACTTATTCCTCTATAGCACCAGCGAGTGCAAGAGACTCAATCTGGAGATTAGAGAGCGTGGCGCTTCTTTTGTTGTATGATACGTCTCTAATTTGCGGCAATTTTTGTTTAGACAGAGATCCTTTGATTGCAACTCATACTCTTGAAACTATGCTTGTTCCTACCAATTAATCTTGGAGAAATGCAAATATGTTTTTATATAAGCAGTCTTACAGCCATAAGTATGTGCTTCCCACTCATGATTCCTTTGTTCAATTTTAGAGCCTGTTTTGGAGCCCTAGTTGATACGATTACTCCTTCTAAGTTTTCATAGTAGGGCCTACTGCAGGGAAAAGAGCCACATTAGTAAGAGAATTCTGGGTAGAATAAAATATTACTTATATTAACCAACGCACACAAGCCTTTTATCAAACACTTGCTGATAAATGCTTTCTTATTAGCAGTTAATGCATAATATTGCAAATAGAAACGTGTAGGAATGTTTATGTGTTCACATAATAACAATTCACTCTGATAAAGCTAATGTGAAAGTCATCAATTTCAAACCATGCAAAGTAGCAGCAAATTAATGTTTCTCCGGAATTACAGGAGAATTTAGTTAGTGCAACTGCCAGTGCAAAAATGTGGGTTTGCCCTTGAGCACAGAGACCTAGTTTTTTGCCTATATCCCAAAAGAGTTTTACTTTGCTGCTGCCACCCCAACAGTCTACCTAAATCCAGTATTTTAAATTTCTTCTCACACTGCTGTAACTTTAGAAGGTTTAATTCTTTAAGGATATCCAAGGGCACTCAGATTTCCTGCAGGTACTACAGTTGCTTTGACAGAATGTAAATTCAGATATCCATGGGGAATTACGAGAAAACAACTTATTTTCCTATAAGCTCTCCAGCTGGGTGTCTACAGGATGATTTATTAGTGAGCATTACATAAACTAATTGAATTATGCATCCCACAGGAAGATGGGGATAGTTCTGCAGATTGCCAAAAATCCTGTATCTAGGTTCTAGAAGTAGTCTTTTGCTGTATTAATTACATTTGTTGTTGGCAAACATAAGTCTTCCTGGTTTTATTAAAAAATCTTAATTCACAGTTCCAACTTTCTGGCTTTTTTTCTATTCCAGTAACTTCTCTTGTCTAGTTTCTTAATTTGCATTCACTTGTATCCCTCTCTGCTACTTCTTTTTACAGCTTTGCATATTAGCAGAGTAAATTAAAATGTATCATTTAATGTATCGAAATTCTTACCTAATTGTAATTCAGAAGTCAAAATTCAAAAAATATCCAAATCATCAACGTAACTAAGGGTAACTTCAGTGCTCAGACAAATATTCACAGCTTTGACTCAATACGCCATCACAGTCATACTAAATGGCCAACAGTGTAAAACCTTTTCATTTTCCTCTGTGGAATGTATTGTTCTTGTAAAATTTTACAAAACTGCTCACCGTAATTAGTTTTTACAGTAATGTAAAAAGCAGACAGCTTGCAGGAAAGAAATCACACCTATCACTTCCCAGTTTATTTGAATGCATTGCAATTAAAAGTCCACCATTAGAGAAGGACTGGTCTGCACTGTTCTTCAGCAAGAAAATTGTTTCAGTGAAGAGAAGCCTGATTCCCTGAAGACAAGCTCACCTAACCAACGATGCTATTTCACTTTTGTCTTCCTTTTTATACTGGGAGGTTGAATCTGAACTAACACCACTAAGCAGAGTTTTCCCAAATCAAAGCAACATTGCAGGGACTCACAGTCCTAGAATCATTCCCTCTCTTCTCCAGCACAGCACAAGAAAAAGACTTTCTTGGGCACCTCAGGAGCTCAACCTAATAAGACATCCTTTAATCTTTTCTACCCTAGAAGTGATCAGATCCTGCAGAAGGAAAACTGCGTTTGAATAACTAAGAAACTGGAAAAAATACCCAAATGATATTCACAGAGATGGGCCATTTTAGTTTCTCCTAAACAAAAATTTGTTGTTCTATAAAAAGTGTCACAATTGGTCACTTATTTATACTTAATTTAGTATCTTCCTGTTTTCAATGGATCTTTTTAAACTTTACTAGATTTGAAATGCTAATTTTCACCTGGAATTTAAAAATGCAAAATTTTTAAGCTTCAACGATAAAGTCTTACTTTTACAGTAATCCTTCCAAAATTTTACAAATAACCTGTTTGAGTAAAACAAATATTAAAAGAAATACCACTGCCACTCACTGAAATCAGTGACAGCAGCTTGGTCGCTGAATAATTTACAAGATTTGGTTGGCAGAGGATACAGAAGATGAATACCAAGTTTAAATGCTGACCAATAACTCACCCTAACAGTCTGGATGCTCTTGATCTGCAGATAGATACAGGTGACTGCAATTTTTTGACATTAGAATCAAATGTTTGCCAGTATTAGAAAAGAAAGCTATTTTGAAATATGTCACCGATCATGAGACTGGTTTCTGTTTCGTTTTCCTCTTTCCTCTCCTCATTCCTATTTCTGAGGGAAAGGAAGTATACAGCGTTGTGAGCAAAAGGGAAGCTCTGCTACCATCACTACACACTCATAATATTCCTAAAGTTGGCACCTTTACGGGAACAAAAAACCTGCAGATTATGTTACAGAACATGAAACGCACTCATCTTGCTCAGGAATCCAGGCCCGAAGCCCAAAATTAATTTGATTTTCACTTTCAAAGGGGAATAAACTTCTTCAGGAAATTCCAGTGGTTTCAGATTAGGAGAGTTTCAGGTGCCAGTCTGGTTTATGATGTTAATTCCTTCTCCTATCCCCTCACCCCAACTCGTGATGCATTGTCTTCTTAGTCGTGTCAGAGTAATAGATCAAAATACTTGTTAAAAAACCCAAACTATACAACGAAATCAGAACAAAGTAACCTTTTTTCTATGTTTTTTGAATGCCAGTTTTCTAATTTTTTCCCATAATCAGTAATGCAGGTCTAGACTGGAAACTATTACAGAGGGCAGAACTATTTGAGGACGAGGAGAGTGGAAGTTTTTAAGTCAGCCCTGACACTTAGAAGGAACAGACAGAAATCACTGAAGTTTGACTGAAAGTTTTAAAATCTAGCTAGATACGAAAAAAGGTAGGAACAGGACAGGTTGAAAAGGAATCTGTATTTAAGAAAGAAGAATGCAGAGTTATTTTCTGCACAAGCCCTTGCGATAAGGCTTTTTAGAAAGTTGTTTCCTAAATATAGTTATTTTAACTTGAACTCCCAATGCATGTACGAGCAGTAGTAGCTCCCTCAGAAATTTGTCCTTTGTTAGTGAGACACCACCCCTGTTTTGAATAGCCTTGTGCAGAACAGTAAGATTCCAAATGTCACAGCAGACACCAGTGATTTTAAAAAAGTAGGCATAAATCAGCGTTTCCTTTTGACAGACAGGGTATTTGCAACGGGATTGAACGCACCAGTAGCATGAAAGGATCTCACAGGTGGGACTTTGTAATTTATATTGATATTTATAATCAAAATAAATATCGATATTTATAATTTTAATACTGATGTCTGACAAGAAAACATATGAAAAAGTTTCAGTGGAAGATAAATAACTGTGAATATAGTGGCATCAGTAGTAACGCTGCCAGCAGCTCCTGAGAAGAACTGCAGACACATCTGTCTGCGGTGTCACTCACTCCAAGATGGAATCTATGTGCATAAAGCATGTAGAAGTACTTCATTACAGCATTTATTTTTATTATAACTTTGTGTAACTTCTGCCAACAATTTGCTAGCAATTAATGATTAAAAAAACTAAACCAAAACCAAACAAACAAAAAAACCAAACCCCCCAAAAAACCCACGCAAAGAATAAAATACCTAAATTAAACTTCCTCCCAAAAATCACAAAATTACTTTCAGTTCCTTGTTGGAGTTCTCAGCGAAAATATTGCATTTAGCAAGCAGAGAAAGTGCTGAGATCTCCAGATACCACGGGCAGCCCTAACACTGAAAGACTAAGGGGCAGGAATGGTGGTGACACCTTTTCTTTGGCTTTTCTGTTTGATTCCTCAGGACTGTCTGGAAACAGCGAGTGCTCTTCTTTTCTTATTCCCTCAGATGTCTTTATTACTTTCCAGCAATTCTTTCACTTTTAGTCTCCTCTGAGAACACAGAAAATCTCACCCTTTGACTGGTGCCTCTGCAGCTCACCCGGGGTGTGAACAGGAGACGTAAGCTACACTGGTGGCCAAGCTCTGTGTGGGAGCTTCTCCAAACCCACCACCAGCCCGGCCCCACAGGCCTATCCTACTCTTCCCTTATCTCCTTAAAGTAAGCAGGAGGGCTCCCTTTCCATAGGCTTTTTTTTTTTGAGTCTGTTTTTTTCAGTGAAGCATAACTTTTTCCATTTTGATCTAACAGGGAATCCTTTGAGTTTATGTGCTGTTAACAGGTAATGGCCTTGGAAAAGATCTGAAAGTTATAATGGACAAGCTATCAACATGAACTCCCAGCACAATGCTATGGGAAAAATTGCTCCTGCTATCCTTAAGTCTTCAGAGAGGGGAACTATGACTTAGACAATTGATTATTCCTCTTTTTATGGCTAGGGGAAATTGAAACATAGCGCCAGGTTCAAGAACCTGTTTATTATAAAGGATGTCGAAAAACTGAGACTACAAAATGATTTAGGTACCACACAAAATGCTCTACAGTAAGCTAAGCCTAAGGAAAATAACACTTCACAGAATCTTTAGGCTAGGAATTTTTTTTCAAAAACATTATGACATCATATATTTCATTTGTACATGATACTGCCAAAACCGTAAATAACATACGTGGGTTAAAACTGACTAAACAAATTCATGGGCTACAGGTCTGTTTCTAGCTATTAAAGGAATAATCAGTGTGAGTTCTTTGCTGTAAGAAGTTCCAGAACTCTTGATGGCACTAGGAGTTTTCCTTGGTTTACTTTAGCACCAAGAAAACTGACAAAGGGAGACATAATGGCAGCGCACACTTATTTTCAAGAAAGCATTATACATTAAGGAATATTTTAACTCCCAGAAAAAGTCAGTACGAAAATTACTACCTGAATTCCCAAATGCAGATAAACCCAGTTAAAGTCCAACTTCACTACTAAGAGTCAGCCACTGCGAAACCGTCGAAAGTAGTTGATATCCCACCTCCTTATTTTTTAAAGACTGGATACATCTCTAAAACACATGCTTTAGGGCAAACATAAGTCAAATACAAGTACTAGTTTCCATGGGTAAACTAAAGGACTTTCCAGACTTCTGACATGAGAACAGAACGGTGATGTTCTGGGTTTATTTTTACCAAATTATGGTTATGGTACATGTAAGTCCTCATTTATTTTCTTAGCATAGAAAGACACTTTAAAAGTGAAGGCAAAAAAGTGAAAGAATATTAAGATTTCCAGTTACGCAACTCTTTTAAGAGCAGTTACCAAATTATGGTTATGGTACATGTAAGTCCTCATTTATTTTCTTAGCATAGAAAGACACTTTAAAAGTGAAGGCAAAAAGTGAAAGAATATTACGACTTCCAGTTACGCAACTCTTTTAAGAGTACGTTTTGTTAAGAATCCTTAGTTCAAACAAAGCAAAGCAAGATCCACTACATTTACTGGAGCACAATAATTTATTATTTCTTGTTCCCTGAATAGCATGGTGTAGCAGATCTTGTTTGTACCAGGAAGGGAATGACAGTCCCTCAAGAGAGCCCACCTGGCATGGCACAGTCCACTGCTTCTGCTGGCGGGGAAGCGCTCTGAAACCTGGGCTCTGAGCAGTGACCTAGAAAGGGACAGCACTTGGCTCAGGGCACACTGCTCCCTTAGCAAACCTGTGGGTCCCTGCTGACATCTGCCTTTGGACCTGAGGGCAGTCTGTCTGAGAAATTCCAACCTTCTATATATCGCACTGTATCAGTTCTATTCTCACAATCCGTACCCTGAAATAATTACGAAGGGATGCATTTGAGCAAATGAATAAAAAAATGAAAATTTTTCCAAATACTGTCTCAGTTCAACTCTGTTTCTAAAAACAAAATCTAAAGTCCATTATAGAAGTCAGGATTTTTTTTCTTAATAAAAAATTTCTAACATCTATTTCTATAAAAGTGAGTCAAGGCAAAAAAAAAATTGAGATGATAGATGGGGTTTTATTTAAGCGAAGTTTTCCTTTGCATCAAGAAAGGTAATTATAAAGCGGACTAATTCTGAACATAAATAACTCGTGCAAATCCACTCTGAGGGGAAAAAAGCCTACTGGAAATACACATAAGCTATTTACAAATCTATTTTTTGACATACCTGTATGTACATGGTGCATTATACAGTGTAATTTTCCATGAATAGTTATGATATAAAGCCCAGAGTACCATTTGCTGTTAGATTTCTTTGTAGACAACTATGGCATGAATAACTGTAAGGAAAGACCTGAAGCAGAAATAAAGGACTGTCCTTAAACATCAACTCAGGAAGCAGAAGCAAGCAGCCTGCTATCTGGGAGAAAACTGGATTCCCGGTGGAAGTCACTGGCTTGTAGAAGGAAGAAGGAGACAGAGCTTTAAAAATAACTCATTTTGATGGAGTTGAAAGGAAAGAGATAAGAAGGGAATTCAGAGACAGATACTGCACCAGAAAAGAAAGATGATTCAGGAGTCACGTTTGCAGTCACTTTATGATAGCACTGAAGGTAGAATTATTCTCAGGTCAAAAGCAGAGGTTTTTGTGATAAACAAGAGCTTAAGAGTTTGGATTAGAATTAAAAAAAAAAAAAAAAAGTAGGCAGAATGGAAATCAATGCTGTAAATATTTGATTTGGAAACTAATTCATGTGTTAAAGCATTTTCATTTGGTGGATTAAATATACATACAGTATGTTGTAGGATGAACTGGGAAAACTTATTGCCGTATTTCAGGATGTTGCGTTTATGCAACATCATTCAATTCAAAATGAGTTCAAAATGACTAAAATATTTTCCTCGAAATTTTGAATTATAGACAAATGAGAAAAATAATAAAAAGTAGCCTATTTTTTAGACAACAATACAGAGCAGGAAAATACCAGATCAGACCAGTGCTCCATCTGGCCCTGTCTATACTGGTGGTGGAGAGAAAGCCACTTGAGGAAAATCATGTGAACTTTGCCACTTTCTCCAGTCCACGTCCAACACATCCTTCCAGCACTGCTGAGTCAGACATGGTGAACAGTGCTTCCCCGACTGCTTCATTTCTTGGCCATTTATGGACCTGTTGTCCATGACTTGCCTGATTTTTCTGAATCTAGTAAGAGATCCCCTGCCTCCCCAGTCTTCTGTGGCAGCAACTTAGAGAGACTCTCTGCTTCCTGGGAAAGAAAATACTTTTATTTCTTCCAAATGTTTCTCTGACTATTTTCACCATGTCCTCCCAATTCATTCACTACAGAATCTGGTGAAAAAAAAAATTCATTTAAGTTTATCTATCACTGTCATGGTTTTCTCAACCTTAATTACCTTCGCCTCAGCTTTCTCCCCTTCAAGACAGAATAGTTTCAGGCATTTAAATCTCTCCTTACAAGGCAACTATAAAATTCCTTATCAGCCCACCCATCAAATCCCTATCTCTGGACTGCCTACAGCTTGCCATGCTACTTTCCCAGCAGATGTTGGGGTGGTTGAAGTCCCCCCAGAGCCTGGAGCACCTCCTCCGCTCCTTCTTCACTGACCTTGGCATCTGACAGGTTCTTTTCCCAAATTATTTCTCCTCCCTCCTCTATTTGCTGAGCAGGGTTTTTTACCCTTTCTTAAATATGTTTCCACAGAGGTGCCACCATCTCGGGTGAGGGTCTCAGCTGTGTCCTGTGGTGGGTCCATTGGAGCTGACTAGAACCAGCCGTGTCCAGCACGGGGCAGCCCCTGGCCTGTTCTCCCAGAGGCTGTCTTGCACCATAACCAGCTGTGTCCAGCACAGGGCAGCCCCTAGCCTGTTCTCCCAGAGGCTGTCCTGCACCAACCCCTCTAGACACAACCTTGGCACTTGCACCCAACGAAGCTGCATAAACCTTAATACAAAGGAATGTATCTTCAAGTGAAGAGAATATTGAAATATATTTGCCTAGATTAAGTCCTGATTATTTTTTAAACAAAGGAACTGGCTGACGTTAGTCCAGAGCAGAACAATTGTAGAGCACGAGCCCACCATGGTTATCCAGATGTGCACATGCCTACACAGACAGGAATCCTTCTTGATTATTGTAAGACTTGCAGAGGGATGATGTATGTCTGAGCAGCATGAATGCAGCGTTAGAGCCTTTAAAAATACGACACCTGCAGCATGGTCTCATCTGGGAATCACGCTGCATGCAAATAGAATGAATATCGAAAAATGAAGCCATCATTCTGACACACTTATCTGTCAAATGTATATGTATACTGTTTCTTTCTATGAATTTCTAATCTGTGCATTTTCAAACACCTCAGTATGAAATGTGGTTATCTTTTGAATATGACTTTATGCAGTTTTCTACAGGTCATTTAATCTCTCATTCTCTTACAATGGAAGGAAGTGTAAATCATGGATGTTGCTAGAGAAATTATTACCCAAGGGTATTCCGTATTAGCACTGGCAACAGCTGATAATCATACAGATTTGCAATATCATATCATGATGCGCACTCTGTTGAGCTGAATTTATTATTTTCTGACTTTTTCTTTCTTTAAAAGAAGTTAGAAGACAATATTCCAGCTAGATTTACTCCTTGTGGGAGAATGTCCTGCATTTTCAACTGAAAAGTTATAGACCACACTTTCTTTATGTAATACGAGGCATTCTCAGAGGTATCTAGTACTTCTAGTTATATATAAAAAACATAGGAAACGTCTCTACATTCATACATAAGTTAAAAAGAATCACAGAATGACATGGGGTTGGAAGGGACCTCTGGAGATCACCCAGTCCAACCCCCTGCCAAAGCAGGTCCACCCAGAGCAGGTTGCGCAGGAACGTGTCCAGGTGGGTTTGAATGTCTCCAGAGAAGGAGACTCCACCACCTCCCTGGGCAGCCTCTGCCAGGGCTCTGCCACCCTCACACCCTCATGTTTAGGTGGAACTTCTTATATTCAAGTTTGTGCCCATTTCCTCGTGTCCTGTCCCTGGGCACCACTAAAAAAAGACCGGCCTCATCCCCTTGACATCCACCCTTTAAGTATTTATAAGCGTTGATCAGATCCCCCCCCCTCAGTCTTCTCTGCTCCAGACTAAGTCCCTCAGCCTCTCCTCACAAGAGAGATGCTCTGAAGAAGTCTGGGTAATATTTTGGAATCTATTTTTGATAATTCAGAAGCACACCACTAGAAGCCGGATAGCTCAGACGGGCTGATCTCATGCCAGACTTTCTTATGAGACCAAATACGTTTAAAAAGACCATACCCCAAGATCTGATTAAACTCTGTTTGGCACAAAACCTGAAAAAATCTAAACTAATTCAAAACTTTCCCCAAAGCACAGCCAACATTGTGAGGACTGGTCACTTGTGCCAGATGTAGTCACCACCTACCAACTGGTTTGCTGATCACAGGAACCCTCATGGCACAGACTCACACATACAGATGCCTTCTTATCCACAGCCATTCCCCAGGATAACACAAAAATATTCTTCAATTTAAGAGCAGGAATTTTGTACACCACAATCTCCTATCATAGAAATTTCTGCAATTACCTGGATTTCAAAATTTTCAACATGAGCCATGCCTACTTTCAGTGTAGAATAGTGCATCTTGAGGTCTACTATTCAAATATACAGTTAAGCTACAGCAAACGGGGACTGCAATGCAAATTCAGTAGTTATATCATCCACGCTGAATTCAGTAACAAATGATGTTCAGGTAATGTTGGCTTAGCTTGCTTTGCCTTTTCAGATTTATCATTCACACTTCATCTTTAAAGCTCTGTAGGCATTTTCTCAATGGTCTTTTTTAATGCAGTTTCATCTAAGTACCAAATAATGAGCTTTTCAGAATGCATTTGAAACAACTGAATTTCTGCCATACATTTTCAATAAATTGACCTGTTCAAAAGTTACTTAAATAAAAATGAGTTTCAAGTGGCATATTATCCTTTCCCCTATAATTAAAATAAAATGTAAAGACATACATTAATATTTATGTCACATCTTGAGCCGGTCCATCCTGATTCACAAGAGCATTGATATCCATCAATAAGATCCAGACAGCTGAAATACAAAATAGTGTCAAGGAGATGAAGCTATGTAATTCTAGATTAAGCACTAGTAGTATCATTCCATACATTTCAAAACAGAGGTCTCACGTAACCTACTGAAATCCACAGCACTTTTAATTAGCTTTAATAATGGGTTTCTAATGTGTATATTATGGGTACTGAGGGTTTTTATAAGGGTACTGATTCTCATATCAAAAGGCATCTTCCCATTTCAACCTGTTGGCATGAAACAGCTAAAGATTCACTTTTAAGTATATTAAACTCTAATTAATGCACATGTACTGAAAACTGGTTTATGCTAATGAACAAGAATGAAAGAGAAACTGAGATAATGTAACAGTATATTACATTAGCTTAAGCAGGCAACATCTGTCATCTTTAAGTGTGCTTGTACTCTTACTTTATGGAAGAACATAATTAAAAGCATATTTATCAAACTTCCCATATCATTAAATCTTAAATATTGCTAGTTAGGTACATTATCTTGTAGATAATAATAGTCAAATAAAATAAGCACCTTCCATGAAGACAAGGATCTGGCAAGCATTCATTAACATTTATCTCGCAGTTTGTTCCAGTAAAACCTAATCTACAGTGACACTTATAGGAACTGATGCCATCAATGCAACTTCCATTGTTGAGGCAAGGAGAAGACATACATTCATCTATATTGACTTCACATCGATCACCTGTGTGAAAAACAGAAGATAATGACTAAGCTTTAAATTCTAAACTCAAACCAACTGTTTATTTATTAACAATTCCAGATAAACTGTTTTTATTTACATACATTGTTTATATAGCTCATGATATTCATCAACAAAGAATATCCCACTGGGATCACCTATAGGTGCAAAGGCCCAGAAGAATGGCTATAGTGCAATCTGTTACAACAAGAACATCTGTAAGTGTGGCAGAAGGCCTTGAGGGTCACCTTGAAAGCAAAACAGTTTAATGCAGAAACTGAAATTTCAAGAGGAATTTTTTTACACAGCTGTTAGAAAGATGATAGCACAGGTTTTCTATAAGTAGAACACAGAATTAACATGATACATGTCTTGGAGGTGATCTAACTGTGATACTTAGCTTTTCAAAATTAAATTTTGAGAAAAGCAGGGGCTTTCAGTAAATGATCCAAGACGTAAAACCCATCAAAATCTTTTTGAAGACATTCACTATGAGATACGATGGTGCACTTTGCTGCTTGTAATTTTCCTGCAAATTAGTGCCACACACCTTCCACCTAAACATCTCAAAGCGCTTTAGGAAATACTAACTGACGACTGACGTGTACCTAGGTCTCTTGGTAGGCAGCTACTGCCCAGGGCCTGGTAGGCAGCCAAGCCCCACACAGCTTGCTCCTGCCCTTGGCCTGGTTGAACTTCAGGAGTTTGGCATGGGCCCACATCCTTGGCCTGGTTGAACTTCATGAGTTTGGCACAGGCCCACCTCTCCAGCCTCTCCAGGTGCCTCTGGAGGGCATCCCTTCCCTACAGCATGTCTAACGCTCCACACAGATTGGTGTCATCAGCAAACGTGTTAAAATATGCTCAATCCCACTAAGTCTCTGATCTTGAAGAAAGCAAACCCTAGAATAGCTCTGTTCATGGTCCACACAGCTTGGGGTCATCGGCAAACTTGTTAAGATATGCTCAATCCCACTATGTCTCTGATCTTGAAGAAAACAACCCCTAGAATAGCTCTGTTCATATTTTTTTTTAATATTTAAAATAGTTTGCTTTATAAATAACCCAAATGGCTATAAAGACATTCATTCCTACTGCTGCCTTCCACTGCTGCTGTTTTCTGTCATCTGCACAGGTGTAATACATCCAGCTAAAGAAAAGAAATTGGAAATCAAGCTACATTATATTTTAAAAAATAGTACATTGCTAGTATGATATTTAAATATTAGTTCAGCAATATACCAGTAGTAGGTTCCAAAATCACATAATGAAATTTGATTTGACTATAATCAACGCATTAGAAGCTTGGCTGCAATACCACGGTGGCTGCAGCCTTTCATTTGAAGAGGTGGACACATATTGATATATTGATTCTGAAAGACAGATTAAGGGTTAAAGTAATCATCGATAATTATTCCATATTCACATGTGCTTCCATCACTGCGTAATCTATTGAGAAAGGAAAAATTATAGTTCCTCCAGATGAGTAACATCTTACAATTACAGAGACTCTGATTTACATTCCTGACCTACTCTTATTTATGCTACATTGATCTACTATTTCAATGCCACTGAATACTTCTTTTGCCTGAGCAGCTCAATGAATGCCATGGCAATGCAGTGAAAATCCATTACTCGATTGTGGGAAAGGAAGACTCGCTGCATAAATTTCATCTGTCAATAAATAATTTTAAAAATACATTTCAAAAGACAAGACACATTGGGGAAAAACATACATTTTTCTTTCATTCCTAGAAAAAGATTTACTATTGTAACCTTGGAGAGTTTTAGAAACAAATCACTGCAGTATTTCGTTTGTTAAAAAAAAAAAAAAAGTACTCAGAATTGCCAAATTGTGGAGAAATTTTCAACATGTACATTATAACTTTATATAAAGAGATTTTCCTTTTCTGTAACTTGAAGACTTAGACCAGATATGAGTGGCATCATATTTTTATATGAGCTCATATAGGCTTAATTAGCAGGGTTTTTTTAAACTCAGAATTTTTTTTAAACTCACCATTCGTTTAACAGTCCTCATTACTGATATTAATCCAAGAGATACTTAACAGTAAACAATTATAAATCATCAACAGAAGTTGTGGAAAAATATTAGAATACGATACTCAACACCGGTAGTTATCTATATACATTTATTATATACAGCTTCAAAATCTTAATTTGGATAGATAGAAAATACGTATTCAAACATGTCTCATCTTGACCATGATCAAGAATGGTAACTGATAACAATTATAAATCATCAACAGAAGTTGTGGTTGATACTCAACACCGGTAGTTATTTATATACATATACATATAATATATACAGCTTCAAAATCTTAATTTGGACAGATGTCTCATGTTGACCATGATCAAGAATGGTAACTGACGGTTCTTAGTTGACCTTTTGCACAAGAGAAAAAACCAAGAAGATAATACAGGAAAAAAAATATATTAGCTGTGCTATCTGGGGTGAAAAGCAATGTACAGATAAACTCATATCTGGAAAAATAATGTATTAGCATCTCATAATTAAAGCAAAAAACAAGTAGGGATGAGTACTAGGTGAAAAATTCCAATATTCTACCTATTGCAGGAAGATGCAGAAGACTCATCTTGAACAAATATGTTATGACATCAAATACTCTGTAATTTCTACCAGCTATAAATTATTACTGCAGCTTTTGAAATACTTTATATAATAAAGAAATTTTCTGAATACACATATGTACAATATGTCCACATTGTAAACAAATGCTTTAGTCTTCTTAGAAGACATCTGTCAGTAGAATTTCTTTTGTCTCTGATAAATTAACTGTCACACAACTGCCCCAATCATCATATTCCAAAACAACTGTCTCACAAATCTAGAAATATGTTGCCTGTCAAAATTAGCAACTGACTGCAAAGAACTAGTACTCAGTTTGTCACGGCGATATTAATCTTGTGAACAGCATAAGGTCCTTTTTACATCATTTCAGTATTGCCTCATTCAGCCTGTCGTCAGTAAATAAGCTGTAACAAAAGCTTTCTAAGTACCTTGCATGAAAAACTAGGGTTGATAAGGTTGCTGAGCTTGTTTTTGTTGATTTCATCCCCAGAAAGATTTATTAGAGCACAGTGACTAATACCAGAAGTTTAGATTTTCTATTTCTATTTCATTTTGTGTCAGTAATAGATTTATTTCAGGCAGTTGTATCACCTTCCTTATATTAAGTCAAGTTAAACTGGTGCTGATCAGTGCAGAAAATGTGAGTGGCTGCAAACTATTCTGAAGTATTTTTTCCTTTGTTTAGACAAGGTTTGATTTCCAGTCTGGATGGGAAAGTGAAGAGAACTTTACAAGATAAGAACAGACCACCGGCAACAAAGTAATTAAGACAAATACAGACTAATGTGAGTGGTCTAAAACCTTTAATATACTTGTTTTCATTAAATATCGATTGTGGATCTTAGATATGCATGCATGGCTTTTGAGAACTGTATCTGCTCACTTAATTTAAAAGTGAATGCATGAACCAACGGGATTAAATACAAAAGCATCACCTTCAGTTTGCACCTTCTGCTATTTAGATATTTGAGCTCTAGACTGTTGCATGATGCATCGGAAGCAACAATCTAAGCAAATTCCTTCTGGGATTATTGCTGTGTCTAGTCATAGGGAGCACCAGATAGAGCATCAGATCTTAGGGATTTAAACACTTTCTGCTCAAAAAAAATAGAAACGCAAGAATTCCTAATCTTGTGACAGCTGAAAGGGCACACACCATATAAAGACCTTGAATTTAATGACAGTTCCTATTGATGTCTTATTAGTTACCAGAAAGAAGTTCTTTGCTGTGAGGGTGGTGAGACACTGGAACAGGTTGCCCAGAGAAGCTGTGGCTGCCCCATCCCTGGAGAGGTTCAAGGCCAGGCTGGATGGGGCTTGGAGCAACCTGGGCTGGTGGGAGGTGTCCTGTCCAGGGCAGGGGGTTGGAACTGGATGATCTTTAAGGTCCCTTCCAACTCTAACCATTCTGTGATTCTATGATTCTATGTTTTAATAGTCTGACAGTCAAAATTATCAGTGCTGAAAAGCAGTGACATTAAGACAGTTAAGATGGTCATACCAGAAATCCCTGCAAACACCATCTAATCCTTTCCCATTGGTGGTGTGCTCAGCCTTGAGATGTCCCTGCAGGTCTAAGGTGTGATGCTACAGTTTTCTCCTGAAACTTGTGGGTGGAGGGGCACTGCAATGATCAGCTGCAACCCGGCCGTGGCCCCAGCCCCACGAAGGGTTTGTCAGGCAGTGACCAGGGGACAGGGTGACACCCGTCCCCAGCGAGGCCACCTCCAGAGCTGAAGCTGGAGCAGAGGAGGCAGCAGCCACCGGTTCAGGGGTTAAACCAGTGACACCCAGCTCAGGCCGAGGAGACACTGAGCCCCTGCACGGCTGAAATCATATTTACCGGGCTACAAAACCATAAAAAGCAAGCTATACATAGGGATACCACAGTTCAGAATTGTGATTCAGCTCACAGAAGAATAAACTTACAAAAAGGGATGGAGAAGAAGGTGTATCTGAAGACACTGCGAGTAAAATCTATTAATTCGTGTCTGAACATTGGAAACATCATGACAAAAAATGTCAGAGTTGTCAATATTGCCAGAGCAGGTCTCACTGTAGCTGGGCAAGCTGCAAATATCAATTCAATATTTATGACATTTTAAGAACATAACATTTAGTACGAGCAATTACTTTATTAAAATGGAGAAAAAACTTTTAAAGCTAAAAAGATAACTGAAAACTCGCAACTGAAAGACAAATTTCTAAGATGCAAAGGATCTCTCATTTGAACTAATACCGTTCAATAGGGAGAAAGAACCCGTATTGGTATGTTGTATTTTATATATACTGTATGTATTTCATATATTGCATATATAAACTAATGTAAACACACACACACTTAGTCTTACAGAGAAATACCCACGATTTTTTTCAGTATAGTCACTGTTTATTAACCATTTTAATTTCGACACGGTAATATAAAATGGAGTGTAAAAATTAAATTAAGGGGGGATCGAAAGTCTGCAGTGGGTGCATGGAGGTAGGTGACAACGCAACAACAATTTGATCACGGTTAAATGCAAAATTATTTGTGAATAGCATTATTTCTTCATAGCCTAACTATTTTAAAGATTCTTAAGCTATTTAATAATATAAATAAGTATTAAATTTAATAATATTAAGTAATAAATAATAATTTTTAATTGGTCAAACCCAACCTCCCTCAAAAAAAAATCCCAAAAGAAAGTATACAAAAAGGTAGGCTGCTGTTTTTTCCATTTAGATTGATGTTAATCACACACTGAGACTCCACGCAGGCAAGCAGAATGCAAAACACTCAAAATAATCTTAATAACTGGAAATAATCTTAATTACTGATGAGAAAATTTATTAGTTAGACTGCAGGTATACTTTGGGTAGTTATATCTAGGCCCCACTGTTTGGTTCATTTAATTACTGTAGCACAACAGAGTCATTATTTGTTTCAAATGAGAACTTGGCAACTTAGAATAGTACTTTAGTCTGACTGATCCAAGCCATGTAATCAGTGAAACCCAGAGAGTTGCCCCATACGTATTTCCACTGCAAACTAGAAAAAAAAAAAACACCATTGGAATTGCTAAGAAAACTACCAGATTTTTGGCATGACAGGTCAACTCATTCTACTTTAGTGAACAAAATACTCTTCATGAAATCATCTACTCTGAATCCTGTTGAGGATAAAAGACAGAAATTGCTGGCAGAGAAGCAAAAAAATCCATGACGCTGACATGGCCATTCTTTTCAGAAATAAGAAGCACAACTTTACAGCTCTAGCACACAGCATGTTGAATTCTGCAAAGTGTCATTGCATTGTCACTGAATTGTGCAAAGTGTCACCAATCATTGCTTTAGATAGATATATAGCTGTGACTGATTGAAACATCCACAGGTTTTTAAGTGATCACGGAATCATGGAACCACGGAGTTGTCAGAGTTGGAAGGGACCTTCTAGAGACCATCCAGCCCAACTCCTCTGCCAAAGCAGGGCTGCCCAGAGCACATCACTCAGGAGCATCCAGGTGGGGCTTGAAGATCTCCAGAGAAGGGGACTCCACACCCTCCCTGGGCAGCCTCTGCCAGGGCTCTGCCACCCTCACCCCAAACAAGTTCTTCCTCAGATTGGAGTGGAACTTCCCATGGTCCAGCTTGTGCCCGTTGCCCCTCATCCTGTCACTGGGAACTACCAAAAGGAGTCTGGCTCCATCCTCCTTCAACCCACCCTTTAGATCCTTGTCAGCATGAATAAGGTCTCCCCTCACCCTTCTCTTCTCCAGGCTGAAGAGCCCCAGCTCTCTCAGCCTTTCCTCATCAGGGAGATGCTCCAATCCCTCCATCATCTCTGTTGCCCTACGCTGGACTCTCTCCAGCAGTTCCCTGTCTCTCTTGAACTGGGGAGCCCAGCACTGGAGGCAGGATTCCAGTTGTGGCCTCCCCGGTGCAAAGCAGAGGAGGAGAATGACCTCCCTCCACCTCCTGGCCACACTCTTCCCTACACAGCCCAGGATCCCATTGACCCTCTTGGCCACAAGAGCACATTGCTGGCTCACGGATACTTTACTATCTACCAGGACCCACAGATCCTTCAAACATGATGAATTACATGTTTTTATCTAACTAGTTCCCAGTCATGAATTTTTGAGTACATAGCGAAAAACCACACTATCGCAAATAGCTATTAAAATATTCTGATTTCATTTGTAACATTATCTTTTAGAACTATTACAATAACTTAATAGAAAAGATTTAGACATTAAATACATTTACATCTTACACAAAGCTTAAAGAAACACTGCAGAATCACAGAAGAACAGACCGGCATTATGATGCATAATGTTCCTCTGTGCTGTTCTAGCGTTAAAGCTGTTTAAAAGTTCCTTTGTCACAGTATTTGTAGCAGAGCAATTTGTGTGGAAATTGAGATTTCAGTCCCCTGGGCCTTGGTAACTCTTACAGAATAGAAACTCCTCTGAAGAGGAGCGTGCACAGCAGCAGACTTGAATACATTCACAGGCCCCTCCAAAGTTACACTGGCTGAAAAGCAGAGAGACTTTCCTAGTGAGCAGGGACAGCTTAGAAACAGCTCTGACAGATGCATCAGGGCTTTCTCCAATTTGCTGTAGGTATAACATGAAGCACTGGTTTTTGGTTCCACAAGCTCTAGATCATTTAAGTACTCACCTAATAGCTTACCATAACAGATAAGATCAAGATATAAGCGCTTGCCCACAAGCTCTCAGATGTTCTCACTGGACAGTCCTATCCCCTGAATTCTGCATTTCAAGCAGCTCAAAAATTCCTCAGGGAAGGATTTAACATCTGCTTAACCCTAAAACACTGATCTAGTAGACTGAGGGAGCTGGGATTGTTCAGCCTGGAGAAGAGAAGGCTCCGGGGAAACCTTATAGCAGCCTTTCAATATCTGAAGGGTGCCTATAGAAGAGCTGGGGAGGGACTCTTTGCCAGGAAGGGTAATGATAGGACAAGGGGAAATGGTTTTAAATTGGAAGAAAAAAGATTCAGATTAGATCTCAGGAAGAAATCTTTTACCATGAGGGTGGTGAGACCCTGGAACAGGTTGCCCAGAGAAGCTGTGGCTGCCCCATCCCTGGAGGGGTTCAAGGCCAGGCTGGATGGGGCTTGGAGCAACCTGGTCTGGTGGGAGGTGTCCCTGCCCAGGGCAGTGGGGTTGGAACTCCATGATCTTTAAGGTCCCTTCCAACCCTAATCATCCTATGATCCTATTTATGAAAAGGTAAATTAGGATGTTATCAATTTCCATTACTATCTGTTTAGCTGGGAATTGTCTCAGTTTTATTAAAGGTTCCTGTTGTGTTAAACAGTATGTGTGTGTCCTATGAAAGATACTTATGTGCTGTATATTGTACCACGATCAAAAGCAGAAGGCAAACCACAGAACTTCCCAGCAGCACTTCCATAATTAGGATACAATGTTTAACAGTGGTGAGAGACAGTTTCCTGGAGGAAAGGACTGTTATTATTATTTATTATTATTGCTCCTGCTGTTGTTGTTATTACTATTACTATTCTTACTACTACTACCACCGCTGCTGCTGTAATTACTTTGATTGCCACTTTGTGGCAACACAACAGAAATAAGAAGAACGGTGCCAATGTTCTTAGAAGCCTCAGCAAAATCCATTCCTTTGAGAGAAGTGACCTGCCTTTCCATAAAATCCACATGGGAAATCAGGCACCAAAGGACTTCAGAAACTAGAAAAATGAGGAAAGAACTATCAGCACATGTCTAGGCGGTGTAACGCAGCAGAGCATTGGAGTCCCTAAGAAAGGTGTGCAAAGCAGTAGCTCTGGAAGGTCAAAAGCACTTTAGCCATGTGAGTATGGCATGGTACATGGCTTTGCCACCACGACTCTGAAGACAGCTAATTAGCCATTCTGACACAATTCTGACACAGCTACATTATGGTCTTTGGCCATTCAGTCTACCTTGCAAGTTTTCAACTGTGATGTACAGGATGCTCACAGCTCTCAGCTGCACAAGTCTAGTGGATCACGTTCCTCCATCTTCACTGACAAATTAAACAACTCTTCTCAGACATTTCCAAACCCACTTGATATGAAGCAAGAAGGTTTCACAGACAGAATGCATTGATGGCACCCACTGGATACTACACACTGAAAATATTTCTTCTGTTGTGTTTTTTTTCCTCTTAGTAGAAATGATCAATATCAAACAGAGCAGCTACAGACAGAGAGAGAACATGGGAGAGGATGCATCATCACAATCTTACATTATGTGCAAGAATGGGATTCAAGAGGTTCTGGTCAATATGGAGTGGTGCATGCAGAAAGAAGAAGTCACTTGAAACTCTTCTTAATGTTGCATTTAATAACCTCTATGAAGGTGCAGGAAACTGTGAGAATCAAATTGAGATTTTCTCCTGATCCATGATACCACCTTAGGCAACGGGGTAAGTCCTAACCTGTCACAACTGCATGAAGGGTGCCCTTCTAATCATTATAAAGCGGTGTCTTCTACATTGATGCTATTCATAAATAACACTGTTTCTTTTCAGCAGTCAAAAATAAGAAGCAGAGCTAGTCATATTCTTCTTTTACTGACTCCTATAAATCCAGAAAAAAAACCCCTGGTTTTGTTTGAAGATAAATAGTAATTAACTGCACAACACATTGGTGAAATCACCTTAGAACTGCGATACTAAATATATTCAAATTAGACAGTAATGAGCATGAAGAACAAACACTTCACGTTTAGATATTCTTTGCCAAAAGACAAGGATTTTCTTCCCTAAAGGCACAGATCTGTAACCCAAAACAATTATATTTTACTAAACAAGGGGACTGTGCTGTCATCCAAGTTCCTAATCACCCAATTTAATTTGCATGCACAGTGAGAGTTGCCGTTGCCAACCGCTCGTTATGAATGGACTGTAGCACAGCCTCGTTTCAGCAGCATCTGTACAAAAAATTAGGTGGTTATTGACTTTGTTTCCTTAAGGACTGTGAGAACCCCACCAGGGACCCAAGACTTTGCATGCACTATAGAGACCTTTCTTCCTTAATAACAGGATTCTTAGCTGTTCAGTAACTTCAGTGCTTTCAAACTACAAATACATTCTCAGGCTTCCTAGTCTGAGGTCACTGCTGTATGATACAGTAACCTTTACAGACCATATAAAATAAATGTTTTCTCAAAGAAGAAAATATATACTGGACTATCTCCTTCTGTTGCTGAAGCTGTAAATACAAGATTTGAAATAAAATCATCCAAAGGTCACATCCAAATAGTGAATTTGGGTACCAAAGGTTGCACACAATAATCTAAGCTGGCTTCTGTTGTGGCATACAGGACGCTGGGCCAAACAGCAATTCTTGTGTTCAATTCTTGTGTTCATTTCCTGTAACTCAGCACCCTGCGGGCTGCACCTGAGGGAGCTGAGGAACCTGCCTTGCCTCCTTAGAAGGCTGCTTTCTATCACATCTGAAAAGCCATGGAAATTGGGGAAAGTCCCCAGGGACTAGGAAAGGCAAACACTTACCTCCCCAGAAAAAGCCAAAAGGATGACCTGGGGAACTACAGGCCAGTGAGCCTCACTTTAGTTCCTGGGAAGACCGTGCAGTGGAAACTCTTAAAAACCATTTCTAGGCAACAGAAAGAGAAGAAGGTGACAACAGCAGGTGAACAACCATCAAAGGCCTCATGAGAGCAGCCCTGCCAAGAGGGACTTGAGGTACTTGTGGATGAAAAGCTGCAGATGTCCAATAATTGGTAGTTCAAATCAGAATTTTGAATTTATATATCTCAGTTCAATACACATACTATTTTCAGCACGGAAATCTTATTTTGAGCATTGGGTGGGGAGCTGCAAGGCAGCCTCTGTGAGAAGATACCAGAGGCTGCCTCACGCTGGACACAGACAGCTCCAGCTGGCTCCAACAGACCCACTGCTGCTGGAGCGTGTCCAGAGGAGAGCCACCAAGCTGGTGAGGGGTCTGGAGAACAAGTCCTATGAGGAGAGGCTGAGGGAACTGGGCATGTTTAGTTTGGAGAAGAGGAGGCTGAGGGGAGACCTCATTGCCCTCTACAACTCCCTGAAAGGAGGGTGGAGAGAGGTGGGGGTTGGCCTCTTCTCCCAAGGGAATCATGACAGGAGCAGAGGAAATGGTCTGAAGTTGGGGCAGGGGAGGTTTAGATGAGATCTCAGGAAGAATGACTTTGCTGAGAGGGTGGTCAGACATTGGAAGAGCCTGCCCAGGGAGGTGGTGGAGTCACCATCCCTGGAGGTGTTGAAGAAACATGTAGAGGTGGCACTTCAGGGCACGCTCTAGTGACCGAGACTGTTGGGTGTTGTGTTTTGTGGGGATATTTTGCTTGTTTAGGGTTTTTTTGTGTGTGTGTATGGTTGGACTCGATCTCAGAGGTCCCTTCCAACCATGAAGATTCTGTGACTGTAAGACACAGCTGAACCCCTCAGTGAAGATGGCGGTGCCTCTGTGAAAACGTATTTAAGAAAGGGCAAAACACTTCACAGTCAAGGTGAGGAGGGGGAAGTGAGAAACAATCCTGTAAGCACCAAGGTTAGAGAAGGAAGGAGAGGAGGTGCTCCAGGTGCTGGAGCAGAGCTTCTCCACTCTGACCTGTGGAGAGCCCACGCTGAAACAGGTATATCCTGAAGGACTACAGCCTGGAGAGACGACACACAGCAGCAGGGGAAAAGCGTGAGGAGGAAGGAGCATCAGAGGGGAGCTGTTATGGACCAACCACAACCTCCCACTGCCCATCTCCCTGGGCCGCTCAGGGCAGGGAATGAAGTTGACCCAGTGAAGGGGTGGGTGAAGTGTTGCTTTATTTTGCCTTTGTTTCTTACCATCCAAAAATATATTTTAATTGGCAATAAGATATGATAATTTTCCCCAAGTTGATTCCGTTTTGCCTGTGACTATAATTGGTAAGTGATTTCCCTCTCTTTACCTCAACCCATAAGTTTTTTTATCTTTATTTTCTTCTCCTGTCCTGCAGGACCCAGCATTTGGGTGAGCATCTCGAAGCTGCCCAAGGTCAATCCAACACATTTTAGGAAAAAAACCTTTCGTCTTTGCAAGAGATCAAACAAAGCAAATCAGAAAATAAAGACTTAAGTCTGTCAATGAAGGTAGTAATGACTTGGTAATCCTAGAATCCTTTCAAATGAAGCTATTAGGAATTACCAAACATAATCCTACCATCAAAAAATTGTACTCTTATTAAACCCATTTCGCAGCAGACCTGGTGACTCAGACACTTATGGTTTATACTTGAATATAAAATAAATTTTTCATGAATATGAAAAATATTTCACTTGAGGCATGTCTGAATCATCTGGATTACACTTGAACGCAAGGTTGTTCAGATGGTAAGATTTATAAAGAAGAATTATTAACAACTCAATCAGGAAAATGACCTTGGGGTTAAGTGATCATACTACATTATGTTTAATTAATTATTCCTTTTAAGATGTTATATTGCGCAGCTGAAGAGAAAGTAGTATTAGTGTTTTATTTAGCGTTTTTTAATATCAAACTCAGTGGAATATATATATATCTGTATGTATTTTTTTGTTTTGTTCTTTACATAACCATTTCCCAGTGCAGATTCAGAATGCAACATCCCATTGATTTGTGATAATGAAGATATAGCTCTACTCATTGATTATACTTCCTTATTATGCTTTTAATTTTAAATCGCTCATTATGTCCCATTTCATTTATAATTCCACAGTCATAAGAATTCCACTTGCTTGCACTGTGCCTCCAGATTCTCTAACTAAGGCTTACTAACCTATCAAGTCAAAATGAAATCTGACATAGCCTTTGATTCTCCTTTGATTTCCTTAAATTATGGGCAAATCTTCTGTATTAATAGTAACATATATGAAACCAAAGAATTCTGAAATCATATAGAGGAAAACAGTCCCTAAGTAAGCTGTATTTAAAAAGGTATCTTAGTGCTAAAAGATGATGATGTAAGCACGGTGGTTTTTTACTCAAAAGATCTATCCTCTATGTACATTAAGTTTCCTATTTGGTACGCTACACAGAGTAATGTTTAGAGTTGCTTATTTCTTTATAACATTGGTGGTACAAATTCAACAGTTCACGTTAACAACCACTAAAGTCCATCACTCCAGTCAACAAATGGATGACCGTTTCGCTGAAACAGGTTTCAGATTCAGTGACTCAGGAGGTATCTTTCAGTTTCATGTTGTTATATCTAACACTCAGGTACCTTAAACACACAAACAAGAAGCAGTAAGGGGTGATTCTGCCCCTCTCCTCTGCTCTGGTGAGACCCCCCCTGGAGTACTCTGTCCAGCTCTGGAGTCCTCAACACAGGAAGGACATGGACCTGTTGGAATGAGTCCAGGAGGAGGGCCACAGAAATGATCAGAGAGCTGGAGCCCCTCTCCTGTGAGGACAGGCTGAGAGAGCTGGGGTTGTTCAGCCTGGAGAAGAGAAGGCTCTGGGGAGACCTTCATGCAGCTTTCCAGTGCCTAAAGGGGGCCTACAGGAGAGATGGGGAGGGACTCTTTATCAGGAGTGTAACAATAGGACAAGAGGTAATGGTTTTAAACTGAAAGAAGGTAGATTTAGATTAGATCTCAGGAAGAAATTCTTTGCTGTGAGGGTGGTGAGACACTGGAACAGGTTGCCCAGAGAAGCTGTGGCTGTCCCATCCCTGGAGGGGTTCAAGGCCAGGCTGGATGGGGCTTGGAGCAACCTGGTCTGGTGGGAGGTGTCCCTGCCCAGGGCAGGGGGTGGAACTGGATGACCTTTAAGGTCCCTTCCAAGTCTGTCCATTCTATGATTCTAACACTAAAGGCAAAAATGTCAATCCAACAGGTCAGCAAAGTCAAAATGTTACTATGGTTCTGTGCAAATTCATATGATAAGGTTAGCTTTTCATCATGTTTTTAAATTTACTCTTTATCTATGGTAATACTGTTTTTTTGGCTGAATTCAGAAAACATTGTTTTTCTTTGCACTATACAATCTCTCTTTTAATGTGTTTCAGCTGAATGTATAGGTAACTTAAGGAATCATAAATCAAGCCTTAATGTAAGTAACATTTTGAAGTACTTAGCAAGAATTCGATCCTCCAATAAGCAGGTGATCCTGTGTACTCTTGAGTTCAGGCCATTGATATAAAATTAAAATCATATAAAACCTGTGAAGTACCTTTCTCCACTGTGGTAGAGAGCAGACCATACCTATGAATCCAGGGGGACAGAAACACTGATATCCTCCAAGCCTGTTGATGCAGCTTCCTCCATGCAAGCAAGGCAAAGTTTCGCACTCATTTACATCCATCTCACACAGGGACCCATAGTACCCAGGTGCACAATTACAGCTGAATCTTCAAAAAAGGGAAAATCAGGTTAAGTCAACAAAAGTAAACGATATGATCTATTCCAATATTCTGAAAACGTACGTACTGCCTGATGTCAAGCTTGTGTCTCTAATCATCATCCATATGCAAACACTTAACAGACTTTGCTCATTTCCATGCTTCTGAAGGAAGCAGAGCGGTTTACCCCTTTATAGATTAGTAGAAAAATTGTGCACAATAATTTTAGCTGAAGGTACTGGGAATGACTTAAGGGCTAGTATTCTTTTGACACGAGTCTGAGTAAGTGTAGAGTGTTGCAGAACAAACACAAGATACACATTTTTCTCTTGCTTACACTTCTAGTAAACATTTACACTAGAAAAGGTCATTGTTGGAAGCTGAAAAGAGAGATGTAGCAATCTAACTGAAGATCAGTTTCACTCTATTTCACTCTTATTCCAAATAAGAAGTAAAATAATACAAAAGGTAAGGAGGAAAAGAACAAGTTGAGCTGAAAACAGTTTCCCTTCTATTTCCCTCTCAGGTCAAGTAAGAAAAGACAGCTGAGTCAACGGCATTTACCTGCCTCATTTTAATACAGAATTCTTGTCATATGCTGAAGGTCCCATCCAAACGTTGTGACAGCAAGTAGATTTTATAAGTAAAGAAACCAGGGAATTGTTTTTCATTTACTAGTAACTAACCTGTTTATGAGATCCAGGCAAGTCCCATTGTTTTTGCAGGGTCTTGATAAGCATTCATTAATCTCCACTTCACATAGCGTCCCAGTAAAGCCATGTTGGCAGGAGCACCTAGCAAAAAGGATGTCACTATATTAATTCTTAGTTTAATATAAAAAGATTCCAGAAAAATGTGGCACATTTTGAAGGATACAAATTAGGGCATTCTAAAATTACATAGGTTTTTTGCGATCATTTCAAAGTGATGTACTTGAAAAAGTACAAACAATAGCCTTTTGTGTCCACGTGGACTGGGGAAACTGGTAAATGGTACGAAGGAAGTAAATAACGGTAAGAAAACATATAAAAATAGCTCCAAGCAGGCCTGAGACCGAAGGTGAGAAAACTGGAACAGTAAACCTCACACTTCTCCTGGTACTGACTTCCAGACGCTGGCGACCAGCAGAACACTGCCAGTTCTTCTTGAGGAAGACAGAAATCACCAATCACAGGACCCCGACAGACATTGGGAGGTTAATCACAACAACAGACACAAGAGCTTCACTGTGAGGGTGGTGGAGCACTGGAACAGGTTGCCCAGGGAGGTGGTTGAGGCCCCATCCCTGGAAATATTCAAGGTGAGGCTCCATGAGGCCCTGGGCAACCTGGTCTAGTTGGGGATGTACCAGTGACTGCGGGGAGGTTGCACTAGATGGCCTTTGGAGGTCCCTTCCACCCTGGACAATTCTATGATTCTATAACTGCAAGACTTATTATGTTAATGAGCTGTTTTCTATTAATTGCAAGACAGATTGTTAATATTATTGTAACTGGATTAATAGCAACTGTTTGTTACATTTTTATTACATTGTCGAGGTTTTAATTAGCCTTACGATCGATTTTTGAGTCCATATGTATGGTGTACATGTACATTTTTTTGCCCACAAGAAGATTTTGAGTGTCTTGTAACAGAGTAATGTGTCAAACACATCACCAAAAAAAGACATATTACATCACTGAAGAGCAGGAAATACAAGACGGGCAAAGTACCAAAAGAATAGTTAGATGATAAATATCCATGTGTCATGCTGAATATCTGTCATTTAAATAATTTTCCTCACCTGTAATGGTTAACCCCGTCCACGCAGAGCCCTTCATTCTGGCACGGATGGGAGACGCATTCATCACTGTTAATTTCACAGTACGTACCTTCAAATCCTGAAACACACATTACACAAACTGTGAATGAGTGAATTCTACCACATAATGTGAATATAAGGGTTACAGATCCTCTGATCTGTCTGAGCTCAGGACCAACTCAGACAGTGCAAGAGGCAGGCCTGGGAAACCCCCAGGCCCCTGAAGTTGTTCCAGAAAGAGCTGAGAGAAGCATCAGTGGTGACTACCCCTTCTCTTGGGAGCATCTGAGGCTCTTTGCCCTTGGTATCTCACTGACCTGTGTGGCAGCCATGTCCATGCCTACCCATGTACCTGTTTATCTGGATGCTGACGTTGGCCTTCAGACCAGCTCTCTGGCTTGACTTTGGACCTGCCCCATTCCCTGTAGACTTGACTGGCTGTCAGGCATCCTATGCTGATCCTGGACACTGTCGTTGGCCCTGCCCTGCTCACCTCATTCAGATACTGTCAGACAGGACCCTCGACCTAAACATGAGGAGGAACTTCTTCACTTTGAGGGTGGCAGAGCCCTGGAAGAGGCTGCCCAGAGAGGTGGTGGAGTCTCCTTCTCTGGAGACATTCAAACCCACCTGGACACGTTCCTGTGGGACCTGCTCTGGGTGGGACCTGCTCTGGCAGGGGGTTGGACTAGATGATCTCCAGAGGTCCCTTCCAACCCCATGTGATTCTGTGATTCTATGACAGTTAGTTCCTTGCCCTGACAGCCTTGATAAAACCCCTGGCTTACCTTTACTTCCAGAGCAGCCAGCTCTCCCTGCTCCCTGACTCTAAGATCAGAGGAAGCAAGTGGATGTAATTCTCAAAGAATTTCTCCAATTATTTTTGTTCCTTAGCTTCAATAAGCTCATTTCCAGAGAGTGTAAGAAGTCTTCACATACTTTCATGAACCAGAGGTAACAGATTTGGATGGAGCACCTTGCTAAATACACTGGGGAAATGTAACCCATTTTAAAGGACTGAAATGGCTTTCTTGGACGGTGTGGGACAACATCAGAAACTAAAAGCTAATTCAATAACTGATATCACAGAACCATAGAATGGTTAGAGTTCGAAGGGACCTTCAAGATCATGGAGTTCCACACCCCTTCCATGGGCAGGGACACCTCCCACCAGACCAGGTTGCTCCAAGCCCCATCCAGCCTGGCCTTGAACCCCTCCAGGGATGGGGCAGCCACAACTTATATACAGAGCATATATATTATATATATATAAAAAATAATAATATATTACTATTATAATATATTACAGAGCATAATGGATGTTAAGAGACACCACATTTATTCAAAGCAGTCAGCAGCTGAGAAAAAACATGAAACTGTTTTTAAGTGAAGAAAAAATGTTATCAAGACCTTATCTGCAGAGCACATTACTTGAATAAAACATTACATTTACCTGTGTAAACATCCTAGAATATGCACTAAAGAGAACTAAGAGATTTTGCAGTGATATAAGAATATTACTTTTGCTCTTAGACAGCGTTCTATATCTTACAACATTCGCATAGATAAGTGTTCTACGAAATACCCAGCTGTGTTAGAGTGATGTACAGTGGATAAACTATTAGCTACTTAGGTAAATTTTGCACAAATTGAATATGCAAGTTTCAACTGATGGTAGTAATGAATCCATGACAATGAACAAACTGTTTGCACTGTAGTGACAATATACACAACCCCTGACAGTAGACTGCCTGAAAAGCACTTATGCCATTCACCAAAGTGCTTTTGCACACCATTTAGATATCAAATTAAAACAACTATAAAAACAGCCACTGAAATTCAATGTATATTATTATAAATATGACAAAGGCTTTACTGGATTCTCTATTAGAACAACTAAAAATTGTTATCAGTAGTAATGACTTTTATTGCTACATTATTTATTTGTAGCTTTCAAACTATCTCACGAAAGTGGGGAAATCATGAAAGATCACAGAACAGCATGGCTCATTTTTATCTACAGAAAATCCTTATTGGAAAAATGAAGTGGCTCGGTCAGAGTTGTAAGGAAAGCTGCAGAGAGAAATCTCTGCTGGCACTCCAATGGTTGCTCTAAGCATCAGCCCACATCAAAGCAGTTGGTATTTTCTTCCTTCTAGGATTTTTTCTGTTCAACAACTTTCCTGGCAAGACCTGACTGAAATGGGCACTGAATATTTGCTGAAGGTTTCACAGCAGCATCTGCTACACAGCTGGAAAATAAAGCCTGGAATGTATCTCAAAGTAACCTTTCCATTATAGTCACCTACACTCTTCCGACATTACTCTTTTTTTTAGAAATATCTTGAGTGTGAAGCAATACCCCCATTTATTTCCTATTTGCGTGATGTTTCACAAAAACTTTGTGAAATAATTGCTATTACAGGGCACAAAAATTTTCTGTCCCAGTGTACTGCTCTGACACAGCTCCCTCAGCACAGGCAACCTCGTTATATTCCGAAGGGTTTAGTTCATTACCTGTAAATGTAGTGCTTGTAATCTGTATCTTAATACTGCAACTTGAGCCTTCATCTCTATTTCCCAGAGGTTTGATTAAGGCAAAAAGAAAGGTCAAAGGAGTATAATTTGGGCTGTGGCATGCGAGTTGAATGGTCAGTGCTAGACCTGATTACACCAAGCAGACAGCAGTCACTGGCACACACAAAATAATGAGGGGTTATTCTTTTGACAGACGCCACCCCAGCACCACGGAGTAAGAGCATCAAAGATGATAACGTATTTCTCTCAGTCTGGTTTGATTAAGAAATTGGAGGGCAAAGGGGATGTGAGAGACCAGGACTGCAGGACCATTTGTAACCAACTTCCTCATCCGTGACTTCTCATTTATTCCTAATGCTGACATTTCTGAAAATAAGTTTTGTTACAGGGTAGAAGGCTGTATCAATGGGCAGGGGAAATGGGACTGCACTGAAAAGTAGTACATTGGAAGAGAAAGTAAAACTGTGTAGTAGCATAAATAATTCAAAAATATATAGATAGTTTTTAGTTTTATAAGGTAATCAGGAAAGGGTATGAAGCTAACAAAGTAAAAATGTAAACGTTACTAACAGAACTTACAAGGAATAGCTTTTTATTCTTTTGTGATACTGTACAACGTTCGAGTAATCATCTTTTTTTTTTTAAAAAAAAAGTACCACAGTTGTCAGATTAAAATACGGAAGAAGGAAAATGGAGGGCATTCATCATTCTGCTCCTGCCTGTTGTCTCCACTTGGTTATGGATGTTTTATAGCCTTTTTGAAGTAAACAGTACTGAAGTGCATAAAGCACCATTCAGACATATTTTTGATTGCAGTAGCACACATTTTTCTATCCCACAGAAAATATAGCTACCTTGAAAAGATATAAAATAAATAAACATACAGCAGGCATTTTACTTTATCTATTATTCCCACAAATAGAGAAAAATACTGTTTTCACCACAAAATTTTCCTGGCTATCTACTACATCAAGAAACAAGCAATCTGTGTGTTAAATTTACTACTGGATATTGTCTTTTTTGACTGACATAAACTAGCTCAGTCCTTTTGTATAAAAAAAGGCAAAAAAAATTTTATCTTTATGGCATGTACTGTTAAAGATTCCATAGAACTATTTAGATGATTTTTTGATCCACAACAAAAACTTCTGAACTCATGCGGCAACTTCCTCAAATTCTAAGGAATTTTTAAGCTTTCTAGCAATTTTTACAGATTTTAGCAAAAACTCCTGCTTTCAACTAGAACAGTTAATCCAAAACACTCAAATCTGCTTAAAGGACCTGAAAAATATTATCACGGTTACTAAATTATGTTATGAAATTATGAATCAAATAAAGTTAAATAATACTGCTAATATACCACATGTCTGTGCTGGAATATACTTCTAATTTATGAAGCTTGCAGAAAGGATGTTTCAATAACAGCATATGCTAATAAGCCAATTTTAATTCTCTCATATATGTTCTCAGATTAAATTAGGAAAACAAAGAAACGTAGAAACGTAACACTGTGCACATCACTCCTACAAACAGGAGAGGTCAAACCTCAAAAGGTGTGCTGCAATGTTAGGATTAAAATATTTGTACAATGTTTATTTTATGAATATACTTGGACAGACATCAATCACACAGTTTTCCGATCAGAAGGAATACTTAAAGTGCTCATAGCTAAGTGGAACTGGTTTAAAGAAAGAATGACCTTGGTAGTTCATTTCCATAGTGCTTGTTGAAGCTATGAGACACCTCATGGATCTAACATGCACGGACTCGCCTCCTTCTTGTATTTTACATGACAGTCCAGCACAATTTAAAAGGTAACATCATACATTAAGTTATTTTGTGTAAGCTACGACCGCTGCCACACATGGCTGTGATCTTCTGGGATACTTCAACTAAAATCAATGTATGGATGCAATTTTTACAGCAATGTGAACATGCTTCCAAATTATTTCATGTGTTGCAAGAGGAAAAAAGAAAGAAAAGACAACGGGGGAAAACTGACTTAAAATGTTTAACATGTCAGACACACCACTGAGACAGTACGCACAAAAGCATTCACTTAATGCAGCCAACAAAACAACTTGCAGTTTATACTGGGAATACAATTAATTTGTTGGAACTATAAAACAATAACTTTTATTTTAAGCAAACTGTTTTGTAAAGTGGTACATTACTGGAAAGCCTGAAAATATGCATGGTGCTGTAATATATTGTCACTCTAGCAATATTTAGGATTATGTGTAGGAAAGTAATATGCACATTTAAATGCAACCACTTGCTGCCTTTGCTACTGCCAATCAGTCAAACTTCAAATCCAAACTATAAATCGACAGCACATGTAAATGATTTGATGTAGCTCTCCAGCCATCTATTTTACAAGGTAGCTTTTCCACATGTCAAGCCCAACTGACACATTAAAAATGCAATTTTTGACCTTAGTGCTTTTTATGTGGAAAAAATGGAAAGTTTCCTGAGCACAAGTCAAACCATTCTGAACTTCTAAATGAAAAGAGGCATCTAAACAATGGGGAAGAGCAAATGGCACACATTGTCCCTTGTGAATACAGAATTCCATTACATACCTGCTCAGTATGTCCAATATTGTATTCAAGAACTAGTGGCTTTTCTTCTTTTCTAGGTGGCCAATATAATGTCATTGTAAAGTCTGACAAACAAACGTTTTTTTATTTGTCAAACAAATTTTACAGTATTTTCCCTGCCACATTCGAAAAACTGAAGATCTAAACAGAATCTCATTGATATTACCACTTATCCACATTTTTTAAAACTATTATAGGGAGAAAGTACTTTATTTAAAACATTTGTCATTTTAGGGAAAATGTGTAGGGGTTTTTTGAGAAGTGTAATTTATCTCAGAAATGTTGGCTGTTTTCATAGTAATATGTAGCAATTTCAAGACTTTCAGAAATTAACAGAGATGAAAACCAATTGAAAATCATTGCAATTCTTTGTGTCAGACAATTTACTTCTCTTTCTGTATATTTTCTCCATTCGTTTTACTCTCTAAAACTGTGTGCATCCCAGAACCATGTAGATTAAAAAAAAAAAAATATATCTCTGCAGAAATAATAATCCAGTCAACAGGCAACAAGTAAAGAATTCAGCCCATCTATCACTGAACAAATTGTCTGCCTATATCCTCAGCCGAGCGACATAAATATTTCTATACCATTAACCATTTGATTTTGTATGTCTGCTTTTGGGTGAAATGAATTAACTGAGAAAACTGCCTCTTTCTCTTCATTGACTGTAAAGGAAGGGACCTCCTCAATGTATACTGTTCATACCTTTACGTATACCTACCTCCTCAGCATAATACTGGGGGGGTCTACATCTGGTCAAATTAATCCAGACTTTCTGGTGTATTTGTCTCAAAAATAAATACGTTACTTCCTTGATTTAATTCCTTTCTGAGTTTTCTAACTCATCAAAATGCTACTGAAGTAACACAAATGTTGACCAATTGACCCCTATTTTTGAACAGGGCAGATAAAGCTTTGGTATTAACACTCTCCCTCTCTCTATATATGCAATATATGATGTATTTACATATATGTTTCTTGAGAATTTTCCCATCACAAACTAAAGGTGAGCATAATATTGCTTCTATTATAACAAGGAAACTGCACAAGCATCCTGAGCTGAGGATACTACTTGGACTAATGACAAAGATCTACAACTAATTTTAAAGAAAGAGATCAATTTCTACCTTCTATTATAAGAAGCAGGAATTCTAAACACCCTCTGAATTCAACAGCCTTGTCCTTCCCTTCCTGTCTTTATGTCAGCAATAATTACACCTGCTGTTCCTACTAACTTTGCTTTGCTTTAGCTACTACTGGTCTACAGTTTATGTTGGCAAATTGTTTTTTGTGGTGTTAATTCTCTGTAATATTTATGTGCTTGTATTTCTCTGGGTTTCACATTTCTCCATCACAACTGTTACCTTTTATCTCCAATTTCATCATTAAGAAGGCTTGTTGTTGTTCAACAGTCATAGCCAGAGAGCTGATCTTGCACTCTGTAGTTGCATGACCTCTCATAGTTTATATTTTCAATATATCATTTTCAGTAATTTGTTCTTTCTTGTAATGCAATTGTTCTCAGAAAGCTGCAATTTTTTTACTGAACTGTCTTGTATTCACTTTGGATTGCCTTTACAAAACTAACACTTTGAGCTTGTCATTATCTAGACCAGCGTGGTCTAATGTTCAACCTCTAGTTTATTTACCCTCTAGCTGAATTATGTATGCAGCTGAACTGCTCTTGGGATCTTTTGCACGTAGACCTTCCGGGGAATTTATGAACAGTGGCACAGGCTCAGCTACAAGTATTTCAATATTATTCATATTGTGTAGCTTTGCTCATGTTTCCTACCTTTCTCTTCTGTTACACCAAAAATTTCATTTTTATTATTAATTCCAAGAATGGAATTCTTTAAGAACTGAAATACCTGTTGATAAATTAAGCAATAAAACTTTCTACTATTTGCCCTAACTTGTCCTATCCTCCTTTGTTTCTTCTGCATTTAGTACACAGCATTTTGGGAAAAACTAACAGCAGGATACGTTGCCGAGTACATGCATAATAGCCAAAAAAGCCATTTCCTCCCAATTGCCTTGATCAAACCCTTGCTTATCAATCACTGGCAAAATATAGAAGAAGAGGTGTTTTCTGTACAGCTTTTGGAAAACTTGCTCTATTGCAGTAACTCCTACACTTTTTCAATAATGGCTTCCCCTATAACATTCTTGCAACCATGAATATCCCGGCATAAAACTGTATAGAACACAATTTTTTTTAAACTGTTTAACCTGCTTGTGTGAACAACTGAACTCAAACTGATGGTCTAACAGCATACGATACAAGAGCCTGGTTTTGCATCACGAATGTTACACTCCATCTCCTTGAAGGAAGCAAACCTCT
Organism: Calidris pugnax; assembly: GCF_001431845.1. NCBI lineage: Eukaryota > Metazoa > Chordata > Aves > Charadriiformes > Scolopacidae > Calidris > Calidris pugnax. Next base: position 2,691,021 of record NW_015090767.1, on the reverse strand, counting down.
ACAGCTGGGACTGAAACTCAAAAGGAAATTTCACATTTGTATCATTTATAGAATTTTAAAAAATCTTTAAAGCAAAACCAGACAACTGTAACTCTGTAACATACACACAAGAACAAAGATGAGTAGTTCTGCTTTGTACCACTACTAATCATGATTTATCTCCCAGCCTAATTGCTGTAATAGTCCTGTCCTAGGCTAAACATCTTACATCAAATTTGATTGTGCCCAATTTATACTCTGTCAGCTTTTTTCTTCTCTGCCCCAGTACAGCATCCCAATCCCAGCTCCCTGTAGTCAGTGGATTTTCTCTTTCTCTTCCAAGTACCCCAGTCAACAGCATGATCTGTGGTCTTATTGTACCCATCTCAGATATGGTTTTCTAAGGACAGTTCTCAGAACTTGGTAAGCACAGCTACATTTTGCACCTCTTGCAAACCTCAGAAAACCTGATTCATTCTGATGCCTGGACTGTCCACTACTGGCAAGTTCTTTCATCAACATGCCATGTGATACCTGGTCAGGTACCCTGGAGTGATCCAGCCATGTCAGTGGGGGTGCCCTTTGTCATCACACCTGCAATCGTGACAGGTTTATCGGGAGAGAAGGGAAGGCACATGGCAGCCAAATAGGAGAATAAAAGAAAAGAACACAACTGCTGAAACAGATTTCCATTAACTGCTTTCAACTGGCCTGGTCTGAGGTAAAACAGAACAAATTTTCAATAATTTTACTTTTCAGTTAAGCCTCTTCTAACTCTCTGAAATTAACGGCCTACTTTTCACAGTGTCTGGTACCAGAGCGGTAAGGCCTGATGGTCACAGCTGATGCCAAGGCACGGTGTGCAGAGAGGCTCCTGCTTACACTTATTGCTGTAACAACCAAGGTCAGGTACCTTTGGTGTGTGCCCCACTGGAGGGTGCTTCCAAGTACCCCAGTCAACAGCATGATCTCAGATACCTGTGGGGAGGAGCAGACAGGACAGATGACCTAAACCTGACCAACAGGGTATCCCATCCCATCTGCCCCATGCCCAGTAGAAAAGCTGAGGGATCAAAGGGGTCAGCCTCGTTCTTCAATGGCTGGTGTCCAAGGAGGACTCTGTCTGTTCATCTGCCTGTTCATCATGCAGAACTTGGTAAGCACAGCTACATTTTGCACCTCTTGCTAAACCTGATTCATTCTGATGCCTGGACTGTCCACTACTGGCAAGTTCCTGGGAACTCAATACTGGTTTTTTACACATTGTATCTATTTCGACCAACAGGGTATCCCATCCCATCTGCCCCATGCCCAGTAGAAAAGCTGAGGGATCAAAGGGGTCAGCCTCGTTCTTCAATGGCTGGTGTCCAAGGAGGACTCTGTCTGTTCATCTGCCTGTTCATCATGTGTTCCTGAAAACAGATCTGGAATCAAGTTCCCATCTGTCGCTGAGTCCAGCCTGGGACTTTCCCAGTGCCCGCTGATGACATGATCATCATCCTGGGAACTCAATACTGGTTTTGTACACATTGTTATCTATTTCATTATTATCTTATGAATATTATTCAAATTTCTAATTTTTATTTTATTAGTAGTATTTCATTAAAGTAGTTGAGTTTCTTTTCAACTCACGTGTCTCTCTCTTATTCTCTCTCCCTCTCTTCTATGAAGGGAGAGGTTAAAGAGAGCATCTCTCATTTATCTTAGTGGCCAGCCCAGCTCAAACCACAACACAATTAAATTTCTGTATTTTACTGTCTTCTTTTTGAGATAAGTCTTGAATAAATATTTGCATTTTTTCTTAGCATGAATGATTAACTCATTTCATGAATTATGCCTTTTACCCCTTTTCAATACTGAGATTTTTTCCACTTTCCAAGACTTGTTAGCAATGCATGTTACAGGTTCACTTAACTCCCCTGCTAGTTCCCTGAAGATTCCTTGCTGCAAGCTTCAAGAATCCTTGAAGATTCTGTCAGTTCCCTGGGAATCTTGGCTGCAAGTTTTCTTTGATTCCTCAGAAACTGTGCAGAAATATGTTCTGAAAATAAGACTTTCCTAAGAAATGTTAATAAAAGAGTTGACCTACATGTCTCTCTACAGATCGTTTCTGAAAAAGGTTTCAAAATCAATACGTTGCATTAAATCCTGCTTCAATAAGCAACTTGCATACCTCCCCAGTAACTTCTTTTTTTTTAATTCAGAAACTTTTGGGAAACCTTTATCTTAATAGTAAAAAACCCAAGCTTTTAAGTACTGTTGACTTCAATGTGTTATCTCTACATCTTTGTAGCTCAGCAAACAACAAGTAATACTACTGTAGTGTAACACTGCAATTAATATATTTGCTATCCTTGGTCCCTATAGGACACCCCTCCACCCCTACCATTTCACAGAATCTTCAGGGTTGGAAAAGACCTTTGAGATCACGGAGTCCAACCACTACAAAAAAAAAACCAACAAACCACAGCCACAGACAACAATCTCAGGCACTAGAGCGTGCCCTGATGTGCCACATCTACACGTTTCTTGAACACCTCCAGGGATGGTGACTCCACCACCTCCCTGGGCAGGCTGTTCCAGTGCCTGACCACCCTCTCAGGAAACTCATTCTTCCTGAGATCTAATCTAAACCTCCCCTGCCCCAACTTCAGACCATTTCCTCCGCTCCTGTCATTATTCCCTTGGGAGAAGCAGCCAACACCCACCTCTCTACAATCTTTTGTAGAGAAACCTTTGTAGGTATAAAAGCAGTGACTTCAAAAACCTGCCTGCCTAAATTCCAAATTCAGTAGTTGTACTCTCCCCACTAAATCTTCGCTGCATTTCTAGTCAGATAATGTATTCTTCCATTCCTATGCAGAATTGCAGAGTGATGTTCCGCACAGTTAAGCTGTTGCTCTGTTCCACCTTAGCAGTCCTTGTACATCGAGGGAGAGATGGTGTCTTTTAAGCCAGGGCCTGGGGAAAGCTGTCAGTGCCTGTTGTGATTTTGCTTGTTGTGCGTATGGAGAGCAATCCGCTCTATCCATTAGGCAGGGGAAGATTACTCCCCTGATGTGCCAGGCCTTCCTGATAGCTCAGCAGGAAGAGGAACCATTTCCAGCTTGCACCAATTTTTTGCACTTTTTAACAATTTGCATATACTTTGTCTATTTCTGCCTATGTTCTGTCAATTTAGCCTGGCAGCTCCGCTGGCCAGGCGCATGTCTATCTCTGTGTTGTTGTAACAATTGACTCAGTAATTCTGAGTGCTGGAATCTAAACAGCCATGGATTTAATAAATATTATAATATAAGAAATTAATAGTAGGCAAACTGACAGCTATCTTGTCAAGTCTTTTAACGCAACCGATAGACCTGATGTAATTCATGAAGTTTTCTGTGCTTTGAAAGGTAGACATTTTTACTTTCACTAAAGACAGCATTAAATTCAACACAAATTTGCAACTCTTCTGCAGCACAACAGAAAAGATAAAACTATACCAGTTCTTACCTGCTTTGCAAATGCACAGTGGATTTCCATCGACTTGTGCCAGGCAGGTTGAATTGTTTATGCATGGATTGTGAGGCAGCTCACAGGGACTGAAGCGCTGGTGGCAGAAGTCACCAGTGTAGAAGGGAGGACAAAGGCAGACAAACTGTCCCTGCTTAACGGACTCGTAACAGGTGGCTCCATTCAAGCAGGGTTGGGAAGCACACTCATCGATATCCTCGCTGCAGTCCGGCCCTGTCCACCCTGCCCTACATGTGCAGCTGGAAAAAAACAAAAAAACAAAAATAAAACAAGAGTTGCATAGCTCTTTTCCCGTCAATTGGAATAAAAGTTATATTCAGGTTCTTCTCTCACAATTTATTTGAGCGAACGCAAAATGACTTATTTAAATCACAGGATGTAGCCACTTGGAAAACCACCCGGTTTGGTCAATGCTGGCAGAATTATCTGCGCATCTTCTTCAAGCTGAAACACCACTACATATTATCAAATGTAGAATATAAATTTCTTTAAGCTTTAGGATTAGAATTACATCTTTTCTTACAGGTGAAATTACTATGTAGGTACTTATGCACCATTTAGATTTAGTATGCAGTTCACTTTTAAGAAAGCAGGCAAGAGGTCAAAGGCATAATAAATGATAGAAGAATCCTCTTTTCAATACTTTCTTCGTCTTACTTGTATACTTTTGTGAAGACCTGTTATTGACAACACAGAAGAGAAAACTTGGCCCAAAATCTACATTACATCTGACTGTAGAGAATCTATATTCACGAATTAGAAAAACATCTGTTTTTATTTAAAACATGAATATGAGGCCCTAAAAATTCAAAGATAACAATTTGTCAATGATCTCAAAGTTGGCAGAGAAAATTTCCTCATTAGCTGTAATAAAAGAAAGTTCTTTGTGCTTTAAAAGGCACTTTCACTGCAGACAGAATTCAATTCAACATACATTTACAACTGTATTGAGAAAACTTGGCCCAAAATCTACATTACATCTGACTGTAGAGAATCTATATTCACGAATTAGATAAACATCTGTTTTTATTTAAAACATGAATATGAGGCTCTAAAAATTCAAAGATAACAATTTGTCAATGATCTCAAAGTTGGCAGAGAAAATTTCCTCATTAGCTGTAATAAAAGAAAGTTCTTTGTGCTTTAAAAGGTACTTTCACTGCAGACAATTAAATTCAACATACATTTACAACTGTATTACAGGGACAACAGACAATATCAAGATTAACTACACCAGCTCTTACCTGTTTTGACGGATACTGGTTTGGGGCATTAAACTATTCAAATATAGCATGATAGTTCCAATTTGATTAAAGGTATTGTTCTCAAATAATAAATAGGTTGTTCAATGGAGAATCAGTTAGATAGTTCTATTCTATAAGGCACAGGTATTTCTTCCCATACAAAAGGCAAACTTGGCCACTTTAAAAAACCACAGTGTTTTCTTTAAAATTTTTAATATTCCATGTGATTGGTTTGAGGGATATAGTTTCCATGTCACATGGAATGCAATGGTTATTACTAAGGAACTTTATCATTTGGAAGTCCTGAGTATTTTAGCAATAAGGATTCAAAAATCAAGTCCCTGTATGTTTTTCATGGGAAAAAAAATAGCTGTAACTATCAAAAGGCATTCAGGCATTCCTAAAAAAATCACATTTCAGGACTCATGTATCAGCTACAGCATTCAAAACACATTTTTGGAAATATGGTAACACATTAACATGTTTTCTCTGTTCATCTGTGTTTAAGAACAACAAAGATATCTGCTTTTGCTATATATGGTTGTATCAATTTGGAACCTGGAGGCAATACCCACTGAGTAACAGTACACCCACGACTCAGCACGTCCTTTACTCTTCTCCTAAGGAGTTAATCTATAAAAGCATGAGCCTCTATTGCAAATGAACTATCTCCAACTCACAGGCACTGGACATAGAACAGTCTCTGTCCCACGAACAAGTATTTTAGATGTGAATTGTTTTACAGTTGCTTGTTTTCTTCTTGACTTCATTTATGAAGTTCTGAATAAATTACTACCAATGAACTACTGCAAAGGGTATGTAATACCTTCTCTATGCTCCATTTATAGCTTGAAAAGCTCATTAAACAGAGAGCCTCTCACTTCATGTGAGGAGAAAAGGGTTCAATTCCCAACTAGTCCAACTGTTACGGGTGCAACTAAGATGCAGAGAAGCAAATATAAAACATCTCCCATTCCTTTCTTTTCCCTAATGAGTTTCATAACTGTCTTTGAGTTACCAAATCCATTCTGTATGGCCACGGGGAACACTATGTCAAATGGAGATCACTGAAACACAGCAATTATCTATGCTACACGACCAGCCAGTCCTGCCCTGGCTTCATGCCACCTTCCAACCAAGATGCAATGGTCAATATTAATGCAATGAAGACAATTAATAACATAGTTTTGCTGTACTCTTACCTGTATTGTTAAGAAGTTGCTGGTGCCTTCATTAAATAGGGTTCAATTCCCAACTAGTCCAACTGTTACGGGTGCAACTAAGATGCAGAGAAGCAAATATAAAACATCTCCCATTCCTTTCTTTTCCCTAATGAGTTTCATAACTGTCTTTGAGTTACCAAATCCATTCTGTATGGCCACGGGGAACACTATGTCAAATGGAGATCACTGAAACACAGCAATTATCTATGCTACACGACCAGCCAGTCCTGCCCTGGCTTCATGCCACCTTCCAACCAAGATGCAATGGTCAATATTAATGCAATGAAGACAATTAATAACATAGTTTTGCTGTACTCTCACTTGTATTGTTAAGAAGTTGCTGGTGCCTTCGTTAAATGTGAAACAATACATAGAAGTGTCTATCTCGAGGCCCAATTTTAAGAGCGAAGACAACATTCTGTCTTAATGGGAACTGCTTTTTAAACTAGGTTAGGAGGTGTCAGAACTATTAGGTGTCAGAACTATTAAAAGCATAGAGCAGAGTTTTTTTAGCTGTGGACTATCAATGAAGTTATTACAGCCGATATTCTTGTAGATTATCTGATCAAAAGGCAAAAACCCAAACTGTCTTTTCAAAATGACAATTTCGTTCACTGCATTACAGAATAGATTATCTGATCAAAAGGCAAAAACCCAAGCCAACTGTCTTTTCAAAATGACCATGTCGTTCACTGCATTACAAAAATCAAGATGATTTCTAGGATCTTCAAGCAAAAAAGAAAAAAAAAAAAAGTTAACACATTTTTTTATGAGACCACATAAATTCTAGGATCTTCAAGCAAAAAAGAAAAAAAGAAAAAAAAAGTTAACACATTCTTTTATGAGACCGCATAAGAGAGGTGTAAGAGGTTCAACAAGGCCAAGTGCTGGGTCCTGCACTTCGGTCCCACCAACCCCCTCCAGCGCTCCAGGCTGGGGGCAGAGTGGCTGGAGCTGCCTGGCAGAAAAGGACCTGGGGGTGTTGGTGGACAGTCGGCTGAACATGAGCCAGCAGTGTGCCCAGGTGGCCAAGAAGGCCACCAGCATCCTGGCCTGTGTCAGGAACAGTGTGGCGAGTAGGTCCCAAGAGGTGATGGTCCCCCTGGACTGGGCACTGGTGAGGCCCCACCTCGAGGGCTGTGTCCAGTTTTGGGCCCCTTCCCACAAAAGACATTGAGGGGCTGGAGCGGGTCCAGAGAAGGGCAACGGAGCTGGTGAGGGGTCTGGAGCACAAGTCTTGTGAGGAGAGGCTGAGGGAGCTGGGGGTGTTCAGCCTGGAGAAGAGGAGGCTGAGGGGAGACCTTCTCGCTCTCTCCAACTCCCTGAAAGAAGGGTGTAGCCGGGGGGGGTCAGTCTCTTCTCCCAAGGAACAGGCAATGGGACAAGAGGAAATGGCCTCAGTTTGCACCAGGGGAGGTTCAGATTGGAGATAAGGAAAAAGTTCTACACCAAAAGGGTTATCAAGCACCAGAACTGGCTGCCCAGGGAAGAGGTTGAGTCACCCTTCCTGGAGGTATTTAAAAGAGGGGTGGACATGGTACTTGGAGACATCATTTAATGATGGCTTTTGTCAGTGTCAGGTTGACAGTTAGCCTCAGTAATCTGAAAGGTTCCTTCCAACCTCAACAATTCTATGATTCTGTCTTCTTTGATCTGTTTTGAATCCCTGCTATTTCAGAGGCAGCTGTATTCCCTTACTAAAAACACAGTTGAACAGTGAACAGTTTCACATTAATTTCTAACAGGACTGAAGAAGAAATGCTTTTTTGGTATGTGGATCTAGTAAAGCTTGTGTAATTTTAATAATTATAACCATAATAATAAATAATTATTCCCTCAGCTTTATGTATTCCTGAGCACCAAAGTAATTAAAATTATAATTATCATTTAAAGAGCAAGCATAAAACTGAAGCGTACCAGCTACATAACCATTGATTTTTATCATACCCTACTCAGAGTACATGATAAACAGAAGGCTTCAGAGCAACTGTTTGATTTCTCCTTAGATTTTACTGTTATCAAAAGCTAGACCTGTACTTTTAGAATATATTCCCGAGGCACATGTTTAAAAAGCTACTTGTATTTTCTCATTCTGAAGACAGATTGATACATCTTTTTGTGCTTTTAGATTTCTGAATTAGAAATCAGAAGGATTCACCCTTTTACACAGAAAACATGAAGTACAATACAAATAAATAATGAATTAAATCTGCAAATGCGAGTATGCTGAACCCCTTTAGCTTGTCCTTAAAGCTTAAATTACAAGCGGGTATTGACCTCAAACTAGAGAAAAAGGATTTGGGAGATACATTGCTGGAAAAGTGAGATAAAAAGTATATGTTTCTGCTACTGTACTAGTGTGTAAGTGTGCCTTTGGTGTGTTCGACACATACAGAAAAACTTCAGAGGGCTTAGGTAGTTTTCGTTCCTGTCCAGTTTAATTGCTTCAGCCTTTTTATCCTTGTCCATCTTCTGTTTTTGAGGATGTATTTTTTTTACTTTGTATACTTTTGCTCCCATAATCCTCTGCTCACAGTCTTTATTTTAGTGGGAATAACTAAAATTTATTCCTAATTCCATATATTTAGGGAGATGACACAAAGGAAAAAAAAAATGTTTTGGAGGTAAAAATGTACAAAGTTGTATTTGCTTTTTTTCCCCGATATTTCTTCCTTCATCTTCCATTTGAAGCAATGGGTTCACACAATCCCAAGCGAACATTCAGTTCAGTACAACAGCAAGCTGTATTTCAGCTTTTATTTGAAGCTCTAGTTCAGCTGCAATGCACACATTTCTGTTTTAGGAAACAGAATTTTATGTCCTACAAAGGATATTTCCACTTTCAACTCCTAATTTTTTAATCCTTTTTTTTCCTCCTATATTCCTAAATTAAAATACAAGATACATCTTTCATAAGACTGGATGCAACTTTCAGACTACTGCACCACAGAGCTGAGGTACGCCCAGTCCCTCTTCAGATCAGTCAAACTGTTTGCATATTTATCTCAAGAAGGATTTTGCAGCAAGTCTTCCTATCTGCAAAGCCAGATGAAATTTAATTGTTTTCTGTTTTGGCTGGGAAACATTAAAATAATTAAAAATCACCAGTAAAACTATCATTAGAGGCACGCTTCCGTGTCCCCAGTCACCTGTTTGCTTGTGCTCCTCCACCTTCATTCTGTGCCAGCCTTTGACGACGCATCGGGCAGTATTTGGTTTATTGCTGCACCTCTGGAAACTGGTACCTTTAGCACCATTTCCCCTTGGAAATCTATCTCTTCCTCGCTACTAGATTTCACTGTAAAGGGCCTAGTTGATATGGAAATTAGCTCAATGCCTTTTTTTTCAGTTTAGTACTGCTCTGATATTTTCTGAGTTACATCGATTTTGAGACAAGTCCTCTTTGACCTGAGAAATCTGAAGGGAAGAAGGATGTTGCAGTGAAAAAATAAAAGTTATTCCCTGCAAGCAGGTAACAGCCACTGCAGCAGAGACACTTGTTAAATTTGTTAAATTTTAGCAATGCAACAGTAGTTCTGTCAATTAACCTCAAAGCCCCTCACCTAATATACAGAGATGGCACCGATCACAGAAAAGAAAATTGAACTCTTCAGGTAGAGTACCAACATCAGTAGGTACTTTTGCTCTAGGGAAGTGAAGGAGATCTTCCCTGGTCTGCTCTTTCTACCATAGGCAACAAAAGAAGACCAAGTAAAGGTAATTATAATTTATAATCTTTAGTAGCAATAATTAGCACAGCAACATGAAGTGGTAGACATGGCATATGGCAACTCTGAAATTTTATGAAGAGCAAGAAATATGAATCTAACCCTGAAGATGGATTACCGAGACATTTAGAAAATCTGACATGAAAAATAATTGAGTGTAATGCACACCAATTCAGAAGTCTATGCAAATGATCTCTGCGTAATGATTTGAACAGATGAGACCAAGAAACATTTCTTTGTTTCTGATTGTTTCCTGAACTCCACAAACACTTTTGTCATTTAAGCAAGATGTCTTTATCTATTTTTTCCTGATGTACTATGCCTATTTTTAAACTCCCTTTCAGGATTGTCACCTGATCTTTACCTTGTGTCTACTCCAGCTCCAAAGAGGTGTATCACAGAAGGAACCGTATGTCTAAGCCATCTTGAACAAATGGATTGATGTTTCATGTTAAGTAATATTCTTCCCTCTTCTTTTTTTTGCCTTTTTTTTAGCATTCCAGATATAGCACACATTGAATACTTTATGCCTAGAAGCAATTAGCTGCCTGTAAACAACTGATAACCCAGGACAGATGTAGTATTCAGTATAACAGAACACATCAGGGCATCATTTCTATAGTACCACTGTCAATACATTTTAAGAGTATTCAAGCATTACTCAAGTACTCAGTAAGAGCACTCATTCAAGCGTTTTCAACACTCAGTAGTAGTCAATGATACATCAAAGTTTATCTGCTGAACAACTCTCACAAAGCTAATTCCAATGTAAACTCAGAATTCAAAGGGGCCTGTATGAAATAAAACATTTGGAAAGGCTACGGTTCTTGTCATCATCAATGCTGGCAGTCCAGAAAATAATTTAGAAAAAGATGAAAAAGAAAAGAAGCCTCTGTTCTCACATTTGTTATTAGAATAACAGAAAGAAAAGAAAAAAGGTTTTGTACAAACTGACCTTCATTAATGTTATGGTTTGAGGAACCCATAACCATTTATTGTCATTTAGACAATTATTCTATGATCTGATGACCTGTCCCCACGTGGGAAGGGAAATCAGGAAAAACAAGGAAACCCAAGGGTTGAAATATAAACAGATTTAACACAATAAGATTAAATAATTAACAATAACAACACTAAAGAACCAGTATTGATCCCAATACCAATATAAAATATACCAGAATTATACTCAGCCGATTCTCTCAGCAGGAAGCCCCCCCAGAGGGGACAGAAATGCACAGAATTATACTCAGCCGATTCTCTCAGCAGTGGACAGAAATGCAGGACCCTGCGAGCGCTGCGGCTTTGAGAGGAAGAGGAGGGCTCAGGGCTCCGGCACTGGGTGAAGCAGTTCTCAGGATGGCAGCCATGAAGGAAGAGACAGAACTCGGCAGCGGGCTCCGGCACTGGGTGAAGCAGTTCTCAGAATGGCAGCCATGAAGGAAGAGACAGAACTCGGCAGCAATTTTTCTAATTTATATTGAATGTGACGTTCATGGTATGAAATAATGCTGCTGGCAGCTTGGGTCAAGTGCCTGGATCCTGCTCCTCCTTGTCCCTGCGCCTGGCAAGGCTCAAAAACACTGAGACCTTGAAACCCACAGAGCCTGGCTGGCTGTACAGTAAATATTTTCACAAATTCAGACACTGGAGTCTTCTAAAAGTGCAGTTTTCCCAAGCATTAGAAGATAAATAAGTCCTGTGTCACTCAAACAAGGACAATTAATTATAATCCAAATTATAATGTCTTAGATTCATCTCATCATGGATGAGGATTGTAACTTCCAGTAAGAAGCTGAGGCAGTAGCATTTCATCTTGCCACAACTAAATTTACCAAAGATCACCTAACACCGCCTTTGCTTAAGTTTGCCTAAAAAGAATTATTTAAGTAAACCCATGAAATATTTTATAAATGAATGCCACAACGTACAAGCATATAAATAACAGGAAAAGAGTGAAAGTAAGCATTTTTAAGTTCAATCCAGACAGTATGTCTCAAGTTAAAAAAAAAATAATATATATATATACATACGCTGCTCAAATACTGCCGTCAGGAGACAAAGTAAGTACTTCCCTACTACAAATTCTGCTACAAAACAAAATTCAACTTGTCATGCCCAGGCAACCAGCATTTCAAAAATAGCTTTGTTCTTAAAAGGATTATTGTTCTGATATAAAGCTATAAAAGCAAACAACCAAAATTATTTTCAATTGGTCTCCAACAGTCAGTTACGCCTTTATCTGCCTTTGAGATCTCCTGTAATATAAACCATCCAACTTTCTACTATGGCCATGTCACTGAGTTATTTCAATAGAGAAAACCTATGAAAATTTGATGACTGCTCCTTCCAGACAGGGAATGAACGAGCCTAAGAGACATACATAACAATACTTATGGATGCTCGGAGAGAGGTGGGACTTTTGTATTTGTCCTCCCTTTTCTCTACTTGTGACCTTCAAAGATAAAGGCTTCCTATTGTAACAATGATAACTGATTTTTTTTTTTTTTCACACATCCAAACTGGCATTTGGTGGAAGCAAATATGATAATTAGAGATCCTGCACTGGTCTGCTTGCTATTGCTGAAGAACGAGCACTGCTTTATAGAGGACCTCTAAGAGCCTACTATCTGTAATTGGACTCTAAATAAACTTTCCTCTAATATTTTTATTGATCTAACAGAATGTAACAGCTTAAATCCCAGACAAAACCAAAAAGACTATTAACTAAAATTCGATTACCCATAGAAATTAGTGCTGGGGAAGATGATGTTGATTTTCTAATTATGTATTGTGTCCAGTTTACTTATACTAGAACCATTTGACATAATTTGTACATGTTTTTCATATTCTACTATCATATACAAGCAATCTTTTCAAAGATGCAACTGCTTTAGCTGAATAATTTATACTTTTTCAAACATGTATTTTCTAAACATACAGTTATAGTCTTCTCCAAAACCAATTTTGTAGTTGCTAGCACAGTCTTTTTTTTTTTTAAATAGATTTTTTAAAAGAAAAGTCTCACATAAATTTACCATGTCTTAAATGGAAAACCAGACCAAACCAAAACTCTCTTTTTACTTCCATAGTCTAGGCCATAAACTGCCAGTTTCACATATGCTAGATTTTACTGTATTCTGCTAATAGTTTTGCAGAATTCCTTTTCACATATATTATCTTCATCACCCCAGTAACCTAACAACGGTAATATAATCTACTCATCTAAGGTATTTCAGCACCACTGCTGGAAATCAATGCTGTCTGGGTTAGATGGTTCTAACTGAACCTAACTGAGCCTCACTACTGAACTGCTCGACATAACTAAAACGTGTTCATCTACACTACAACTAAATAGATAGTCAGGCTTTATTTTCTTCCTCTAATCTCCCAAAACAGACAAAATGCTGTCTGCAAAATAGTCTCGTACATTGTTAGTAATAAGGAAATTGTGACTGCCATTCTCTAAGAAGCTTTCTCTCCTTCAAAAGAAAATGCCTCCTAGTTGAAGATGAAACCTTGCTTGTTTGGTTGGAAAATTTCAGTATAAAATAAACACAAGTAACAGCATTAAAACTGACCAAAAATTTTTATTCTTAACCACTTGAGAATTCAAGCTGAGTAAAAGAAACAATATCTATCAAACTGATGAAATCTATTCTGTTTTAAGAAGTGCAACATGTAGGATTTATTAATGACCTCTCAAATCAAAGGAAAAAAATACAGATTTTATAGTAAAGAGAATGATCTACATCCTGTCCATCTATGTGGAGCTGCTTATTATCCATTCTCCATGGTTCAACAGGATATAATGTCAGTCACAATGCCCATAATCCTGTCTAAATTTTGTTCCTTTGTGCATGTATTAGACACTGCTGATGCATGAAACATCTAATCTGCCCCTAACAATGACAGATGGTTTTCCCATTCATTTCTAATGAGCCATTTTTAAAGTGTCAGCACCATTTTTTGTTTGTTTGTTTAAACTTCCTCTTTTACTAAGGCTTCCTAAATTAAAAAAAAAAAAAGCAAATGTGTTTTAGGAAACTGTTAAATGAAAGGCAAAAGAAAAGCAAAATTGACTTGATGAATTGATTATGAATCATCTGCAACAGAAGCACTGTAACAGATCTGGATTAGAAATAATTAGGTGGTGAAGTCTGTCTTGCAAACCTTCTCAATCAATTTCTTGTTCATTGCTTATCTTATTTCTATTCCTTCTAGTTTTAATTCTTACTCTTCCCCCCAAAGAATGCGTAGCATTTTTGTTGCTGTCCAGAACTGTGGCTACAGAACACCAGCCACTGAATTTCAGTTTTAATATCATTGATCTATAATATGATGGGGCAATGACTGCCATCAAAGATCTGTCAGGCAGAAAAATGCCAAGTATTAAAAGTTACATACTCACCTTAAGGTAACCATAAATAGGTTACAGCAAAATAAATAAACTTTAAAAAAATAACTAAAGAATCAATGCTACCTGTCGTCATTTGCACTGAAAACAACAGGACCTTTTTTTCGTTCTATCATTTTGATTTATTAGACTAAATAAGACTAAACATTATTATTAGCACCTAACTTTCTATCTCTCTTGCACTTCTCCTTAAGCTTCATCCACCCTTTCAAACAGCACTTCAGCTCATGTAATTGCATTCCAAAGCACCACCATCTTCTCTTCAAAGCTGAACAACAGAAATATTCTGAGATGGTCCAACCTGTTTCTCCAAACCTCTGCTTCTTTCACCTCAATGCCTCTGAGCAAATTCTGAATGGATTCGTTGAACAATTCCTTTTCTAAAAAGGAACTCCATGAGTTTTTCTAATCCAGTTTTGGCAAACTCCTGCAGAGTCAATTCTTCCACCTCTGCAAAACTATCTTCACTACTACTTTTTTTAATCTTCCTTCTTGGATGCAAATAAATTCTATGCCTTTCACATGCACCAGAGTACTGAATTCACCTGTTCATACACACCTCAGGCCACTCGGCGTGTGCTTGTACAGTTTTAAACCTGGTCCTTGCAGATGACATGATGGATTTCTCCTTTGGCCCTAACTCCTAGTGTCCTTCCAATTGCACGTGTCCACTCTTCTGTGCCTTTTCTCTTCAGCAGTGACCTTGAAGTCAAGGAGCTTAGGTTTGAGGAAAGACAAGAGGTACCTCAGTGTGTTTGAGGAATTTACCCTAAGGCTTTTCCTCAAAAGGGAAAAGGTACTCAGTCTGCTCATCTTCCACACCCTGGCAGCGCAGGGATAAGAATCAGTACAGCTCAGTATTTCTTCTCCAAATCTGTTAAAAATTATGCCAACCTGTGCTTACAGAAACTGGCATCTCCCTTCCACCCCATCTTATCATCTGCAGGAGAAAAAATGAAAGTTTACATCCATGCTTTCTTTCTGTGTTTTCACTTCAGAGGAGAAATGTAACAAGCACAGTTCAAGCTTTTTCTTCTTTAGCCCTTTCCTTCATGTTTCTTTTATAAATCTTTCCAAACTAATCTTATGACCAGAAATTGTTGAATTAACACCACTTTTATGTCCATGATATGCCTCAGGTATCTCACTATTTTAGAAACTGTTTTGTACTCCCTTCCTTTAACCTGTGAGTCCATCAAATGATCATTTCAGTTCTCTTTGGGTGTCTATAACTGAACAATATTATGTATCATTTATTTAAAATGTCACCTAATGATTAAATGTACCAGGAGGTACATTCTACCACTCAAGAAGGAAAGGTTGATGAGCTGGTTTGGGGGACTGAGTTATTTTCCAGTTATTTCCTGTGTGTTGGTTTAAATTTCATGTTTCATTGGGATTTTGAATAAAAATGCAGCTGTCCTTTCCTAAAACTGTTGAAAAATGGCGAAAATATGCCCTAAGGGGTGCAAAATGCCCATGACTTTTTAGTAGATGCTACTGAGATAGCACAGCAATATTTTGTTGTTTGCCTAAGGCAACGAAAACCCTAAAGCTGATTTCACACCCTGCAGTATAACAAGCAGCACACCACACATTTCCAGTTGTTAGCACTATTACCAGAGATGAAACTATAAAAAACTTGCTATCTTTGGAGGAAACATTCATTTGCACTTCCACAAATTTCTTTCACTAACTCATTAGTAAATTTTCCAACTGCCCGTATGAATCTTTTGAAGATGGTTTTGATTAAGAGGCACATACATAAACTAGTAGTAGGATGAAAAAAAAATTACAAGTCAGAACTGAAGAGAAGTCAGAAGTGCAACAGACAAATGTTCTGGGAAACATCTCTGCAGCAAGAGAGGAAGAGCTGGCCAAAGAACCCTGAAGAAATGCCAGCTAAGAAGCCAGATGCTGCTTGCAAAAAATGTTCCAGAGTTTAGCATCTGGGACCAGTAAATGCCAAGCTGATCCCCATCTGTGGGAAAAGCTGTTTACTGCTTCTGGGGGAAAAAAAGTAAGAAAGAGTGTAACAGTAGTTTAATGGAGTGCCAGTAAAAACAGAAGGCAGACTGAACTCAGCATTCAAATTATAATTGTATCACCATTTACTTTTGAATTCCATGATAGTTTTAAATTCATTTAGAAATAAGCACATCTTAAAAATATGCTGCATAAATATGCCTGCTTTTACTTACGGATCTTTCAAATATTAACCCATCCCTAGTTTAGGAATCACCTCTTTATACAACTTAGGACAGAAAAATTCCTGCATAGTTCTGAGGAAATGCAGAGGCTGATTTTAGCTTTGCTTTTCGAAAGAAATCTCCCCCAGAAGGGGGCGGGGAAAGGAGGGAAACAGTATGCCACATTTCTGTAACAGCATTGTAATTACAGTTCAGGGTATGCCTAACATTGTAGTGTAACATTGTAGTGTAACATTGTAATGTAACCTTGTAATGTAACATTGTAATGTAACATTGTAATGTAACATTGTAATGACATTAAGACTACTCCTTTTTTAAGAACCCAGTACAGGTAGATGACAGTTACACTAATGAAAAACTATTTTTTTTTTTAATTCTGAAAATAAGCTGTGGCTTCAAACACCCAGAGGGAAAGAGGGGAGCTACAGGGCAAGATGATGTATTTGGGAATGGACTGAGAAATTAAGAGGAAGGAGGCAGAGCAGGTCTAACAGTATGTTAGTTGACAGGATGGCTCCCCACATTGTCAGCTGCCATAAATCACTACTTTCACAAAGATGAAGGAAGACAATCTTGGCGTGGTTAGTAACTGAAGCAGCATTGCTAAGGAAGACCAGCACAGTCTGAGATGAGTTCTGAAGTGACTCAAAAGACCATCCACTGCAAACACGATTCAATATTTTAAATTGGAGTCGAAAGGGAAATAGGAAAGCCAAGGCCTCTAACAGGGCAGGATGAACAACAAAAGAGTTCAAATGAAGAGCATTTAAACACAGACAACATTTTCACACATTATGAGTCATTTCTCACAAGTGCTTAAGCCTCATATTAAAAGTTGACTCTGGCGTTTACCAACTTTTGTCTTCACAGGAGTTAGTTGGAAAGACATGTTTCAGCACTAGAGTCACCTCTGAAAAGAAAAAGCTCCTAGAACAAGTACAAGTAACATTACAAAACTATCTACAATTTTTTACTGAGTACCCAGGTGTGACCCAGTCATAACATTAGACAAAACTCCCATCTGTATCATACACAGTCAAAGAAGAGGACCACTGCATCAAAAAAGGGTGCTTAGAAGCAGGCTAAGGGAACTGTAACTAATATTTGTTCCAGACAAAAGCACACTAAAATAGCCTAACTTGAGAAAATTAATAAGCATTTCATAATACTATTAACACCATTTACAGCATTTTTTAACACAACTAGGCTTAAATACATAAATATGTATATATTCACTTGCAACAAACTTTTTAAAGTTAAGTTGCAATGAAAGGAATTTTACTTCATAGTAAAGTTAGAGGGAGTAGAGATTCTAGATAGAGCTCTGGCGCTAAGAACTGGCACCGTTAGATTCATTAAAATGAATCATCATCATGAGTCCCAACCACTGAACCAAGATACTGTAGGAATGACTAACCTGTATTTTTTTTTATAGTCACTTAAAAAGGAAAATGCAAAAAAAAAAAAAGTAACAAACAGGAAGAAGGATAAGCTACAGGTATAAAAGCAGAACTGGACTTCAGTTTACACAGATCATAAAATGGTATCCTGGTGGATGGGCTCGACTGCTGACGAAGGAGAACCTTACTGAAGCAAACACTAAAACTGTTATAAAGACTAGGAGCTCAACAGACTGCAGAAGGAAATATACTGAAGTAAGTCAATTTCCTGTTTAGTACAGACAAGGTCCACTGGTACCTTATAAAAAGAAAAGCAGCAACAACGAACTTACCATCTTTATTCTTTATAACAACATCAACAATGAATACTGACAAAATGGCAAATAGCGTGAATCTGGGGTTCAATGCGGATATACAGAAAGAGCTGAATACTTTGGAAAGACACTTGGATAATTCTCCAAGTTTTAATGTCATAATGATTACAGCCACATTCCAAACTATTCTGTATCATTAGAAACACCAGTTCATCCATAAATCTGTGTTGCCTGTTATTTTGCAAGAAGAGTCAGAGATTTTCACTTCAAGTTTCCCTGTAAGCTGGTAAGAGCAAAGGAGACACAAGGGCTTTAATTAGGGTTTGATGTTGTTAGAGGAAAACCTCTGCAGCATCAGGAGGGATGATACAATAGGATAGAGAAGAAGTAGGGAATTTAGCTGCTAATAGATGCATCTGTCCATAAATGTTCAGAGACATACTTTGAGAGATTATGCTACCATGAGAATTAAGAGTGAGGTTCGCAGAGCACAGGAAACGTATGCATGAAAATATTCTAATCTCATTTCTTTGCTGTGCCATGTGCCAAAGTGAAACTGAGAAGGGAGAAAAGGAAATGTCTCTAGTTTATCAGCTGAACAAAAATTAACTGGAATGAAACAGGAATTATGTAACAAATCACTCACAATTAGCAATTCAAGCCTAACTATTGATTCAGTATCTTCCTTATTCTCATTTTTTAAAAAAAGATATGCAACTGAGAAGGTTTGGTTTGTTTGGTTTTTTTTCCTGTCGGCATGTGATTTATTTTTCCTTGATGGAAGAAAAACATTCAGTTCTGGCATACTTGTCGACTCTTCAGTTCTGGCAGTAAGTTTTCACATCAAGGTTCCAAAATGAATAGCACCAGATAAATAAAAGATTTTTTTAAAATAAATTTCTAATTAGTAGTTATGGTTTGTCCTATTCTCATAATAACAGATTTCAAACTTGGTACAAAAGTATTTCCTTTTGTATCATGTTATTTTCTGTGTTTTGCACGATAAATTATTTGTTTTTCAAGAACTGATGTTTTCAAATGGATTTGCAAATACTCAAGAGAAGGTAACCTAATGAGTATCATCAAAGTGTAGAAGAAAGCTGTGTTATCTATCCTTTACATTACTTTAAGTTAGAAGTGATATCAAGCACCAGCAGTAGTGTGGCCAACTTCAAAGAAATGCAAAGAATTCTGAATATCCAGACCAGGAAAACAAACAGTGCCAGAACGTGGCCACAGGCAAGGAAACGGCGCTGTCTGTCACTGCTGCATTCTCAAAGCAGTTCCTGGCCTGACTTTGGTCCAAAACTAGTCCAAAACACTGCCCAGGCACAGCTCAAAAACGCCAATCATCTTTCTATTAGTCTGCATTTAGTTTTAAAGACACAGCAGGATGACCTCAGGATCAGACACTAGTCACCGCCACTGCTTAGCTACCACGAGATGAGCACATTGTCTTGTTGCTGTACCAATAAGACAAAACCAACACTTTTTTTTTTTTTTATATCAGTAATTGTGGAAAAAAAGTAGGATGTCTTTTAACATCTGTGAGTATAAACTAGGACAACATTAATGACTGAAACAAAATTGCTTTTGCCAACAAAAGCATTGGTCTAGACTAATTTTCCTTGTGGTGTCTAAGTCTTAAGACTGCCAGTTTTAAGTACAGATATTTTTGAAGAAGTTGTTTTTGTGTGGCTTTATCATGACCCTTGTATATGACAATTCAACAATACATCTAATTTTCCTGCTGCTCTGTTATGTCAAGTAGGACAAATAGCTGTGAGGAAAACCGTGTGGTGCTCAGAGTTCAAATCAATTTTCTTGTAAATATTTTCTGTAAAAGTTCAGTATTTGCTAATTGAAGAAACAGTAGAATCTGAGCATGTCTTTTCACATTAAACAACAGGAAATCCTTGGATGTTCTCATATCAAGTTGACACAGCTATGAATAAAATTAGGAAGAGCCATGTTACCTTCCACAATGTATGTTTTCAGATGCTGAAAAAACAGGTAAAATATAAAGACGGATAATGATGCATGGTTGCAAAATATTCATATACCTAGAATTGTCCTTGCGGACAGTGAAACTGTACATTTGCTGTACAACCCATAGTATCATGTAAAAATTCAAACTGCCACCATGTAACAGCTAAACAGACAAATGACTATGCAGTTATAAAATTATTTTTCATTAGTAGACTATAAAGAACGATGAACTTCATTAGACTCTCCTTTTTCTGTTACTGGACTGAAATAAATTTTACCAAAATAGCACATCTAATACCATATAAAAATGCAGTTCTAGGATAACACAAAGTTTTTAGTTAAATCTTGAACATAAGCTAATGTAAAAAATTCTATTACATTAAATAATTTAAGTTAAACCTTCGGCTATTTGGGGAATCATTTGTCTGCTTTCAACTGTGATAGGTTTTCTTTTGAATTATTGTCTGCATTACCAGGAATATAATCATTGCAAAACAACTAAATTGTGTACTGTGTGACACTGGGATCTTTATGCAGCTGTAACATAGAATCATGGAATGGTTAGAGTTGGAAGGGACCTTAAAGATCATGGAGTTCCAACCCCCTGCCCTGGGCAGGGACACCTCCCACCAGACCAGGTTGCTCCAAGCCCCATCCAACCTGGCCTTGAACCCCTCCAGGGATGGGGCAGCCACAGCTTCTCTGGGCAACCTGTTCCAGTGCCTCACCACCATCACAGTAGAAAATTTCTTCCTAATATGTAATCTAAATCTCCCCTCTTTCAGTTTAAAACCATTACCCCTCATCCTATAGCTACACTCCCTGGCAAAGAGTCCCTCCCCAGCTCTCTGTAGGCCACACTTAGGTACTAGAAGGCTGCTATAAGGTCTCCTCAGAGCCTTCTCTTCTCTCAGGCTGAACAACCCCAACTCTCTCAGCCTGTCCTCACAGGAGAGGGGCTCCAGCTCTCTGACCATTCTTGTGGCCCTCCTCCTCCTGGACTCCAACAGGTCCATGTCCTTCCTGTGCTAAGGACTCCAGAGCTAGATGCAGTACTCCAGGTGGGGTCTCACCAGAGGAGAGGGGCAGAATCACTTCCCTGGCCCTGCTGGCCACATTTCTTTTGATGCAGCCCAGGATGGGGTTGGCTTTCTGGGCTGCCAGTGCACACTGTCAGTTCACGTTGAGCTTTTCATCCACCAGCACCCCCAAGTCCTTCTCCTCAGGGCTGCTCTCAATCCATTCTCCACCCAACTTGTATTTGTGCCTGGGATTTCCCCAACCCATGTGCAGGACCTTGCACTTGGCCTGGTTGAACTTCATGAGTTTGGCATGGGTCCATCTCTCAAGCCTGCCCAAATCCCTCTGGATGGCATCCCTTCCTTACAGCAGGTCTAACTCTCCACACAGCTTGGTGTCATTGGCAAACTTGCTGAGGGTGCACCCAATCCCACTGTCCATGTCACCAACAAAGATGTTAAACAGCACTGGTCCCAATACCAACCCCTGAGGAATGCCACTCGTTACTGGCTTCCACCTGGACATCAAGCTGTTGACCACAACTCTTTGAGTAGATCAGGTTTCTAAAAGCGAGTCCCATGGTCTAAGTAGCAAAACCCCAGGCTGTGGCATGGGGAGCAGATGAGGTAGCAAAGGTGCTGCTCATCTCCAGCCTCTCTCCTGACGTGACAGGTCTTTCTTCTTCAGCCTGCAGAGTGGTAATGTGGTTCTGCAAGGGCACCTCAGCCTTTAGGGGAAATCTCTTCCTCCCGTTGCTCCTTGCTGTCACAAGCTTCCATTCCTCCATGTTACTCACCCCCTTCCCTTCCAGGTGTGACAGTGTGGGAGGTTTTGGCTGCTTGGCTGTTGTCCCACTGCAGATTGCCCTTGGAAGCAGTTGTCTGTCCCCTTCTCAGCCTCCCTGAAGCCATGCAGCCTCCTCACTGCCTCCTGCAGTGGTGTCCTGTGCCTGGGCACACCTTTTGCAGGTAGGTCTGCTGCCTGTCCCTGCCCCAGGAGAAAGGTCTGGGCACCTCCTGCAGGCTGAGGTCTGTCCTGCAGCAGCTCCACCTGGGTGGAGGCACCAGCCGTCGATAGGGTGGATGGTGCAGACCCCCAGAGCCCTTTGCTCTCAGAGGAGTCCCCTCCATTCTGCCTTGAGGGTCAGGGAGGATGAGTGTCCTTGACCTGCCCAGATGGTCACAGAACGGTGCCTGGTGTTCAACCAGTGGAAAGCTCCACCTTCAAATAGACACCTTTCTCACACACCCTTCCTGCTAAAACTCAGTACCAGTATATAAGTGTATCAAATATATCAGATACCACTATCTGGTAAAGAGCTTACATTCAGATGCAGAAGGGCTGTTTTAATATTGACATCATAATATAGGTAAACCCTGGCTACACACAGAAGAAGCTGACTGCCAGATTGTTTATGGAGTTCTTATCCTCATAACACTGAAACAAAGTAGTTTCTAAATCACAAACGCATGCAGGAAATAAAGACTGGGGTTTGAGTTAAAATAATACAGTTAGTATAAAATCCTCATTTCTCTGCATTTCTCCCAGTGTGGCTGTAAATTTTAGTTAATTTTGTTGTCATTTTACGCCACAAGATGGCAGCAGTGATATAATCTCTTCATCTAAGATTGCACAACTATGTCCACTCCCACTACTTTCACTCTTACAGCACCTCCTGTGCTTACAGGACAGATATGTCAGAAAGAGATCCTATATTTTCTTTGACAAAATACACTTCCAGATTAAATTACACATTAAGTGTTTTGAATTGATGCATTTTTTTTTTACTTTTCCATCTACAATTGTGTGCTGCCTTCAAATGAATGTGCAGTGAAGCAGTGTATCCGTGACACAAGTTGTTTACTCATCTCTGTGTAATAACACTCCGTTCTCCGAGTTGAGAAATAAGAAGAAGAACTGCATGAGTAAGTCTGTCACTCCTGGAACATAATCTGACAGTGAGAGGATGCAACACTTACCGATAGCTGTTGAAAAGATCCACGCAGGTGCCATTGTTTTTACAAGGCTCTGAATTACATTCATTTGATTCGTATTCACAAAATGTTCCTTCCCATCCAGGCAAGCAAACACATTGATATCTCTGTAATGTATTAATTAAAATAAATAATGTTACTTTTTGTATTTTTAATACAATTACAGCAGGTATTATTACTGATTGTGTGCAGTTTTTGTCTTGTAGCAAGTGCTTTGCCATTTCAAAACTTGAAAATTTTATAAATGTATCAATAGTTTGGCATACAAAAACGATGAGAAAGGAGGGTATGAGGCAGGTATGCAACACTACTCATTATCTACCTTTTTGTATAATCAACTTGTGTCCCCCAAATCCTTTACTAGCTCTTCCTCCCTCCAAGTTTTTCAAAGAAAAGATATTCTCTCTATGAAATGATTTTGCTTAGATATTGCATCGACATGCCTAAAACATAGATTTTTACAATCATCTGAGTTGTACTGCTCGGCATGCAATCCAAAGAGAAATCAAAATAAAATAGTTTATTATGGAAATTCTCAGGATTTATAGCTATCCAACTTGTTTAACACCTTAAATATAAAATTGTGCCCAAATATCTTAATTAAACAGTACCAGATAACTCATGACATGAAAAATGCTGTCTCATATACAGTGTATAAAACAGAATACAGGTTGCATTAGGTAGTAATCCAGAGAGCATTAACCTAAGTCTTCTAGCTCTATGGTTCCCCCAAATCCTTTACCAGCTCTTCCTCCCTCCAAGTTTTTCAAAGAAAAGATATTATCTCTATGAAATTATTTTGCTTAGATATTGCATCGACATGCCTAAAACATAGGTTTTTACAATCATCTGAGTTGTACTGCTCTGCATGCAATCCAACCAGAAATCAAAATAAAATAGTTCACTATGGAAATTCTCAGGTTTTATAGCTATCCAACTTGTTTAACACCTTAAATATAAAATTGTGCCCAAGTATCTTAATTAAGCAGTACCAGACAACTCATGACATGAAAAATACTGTCTCATATACAGTGTATAAAACAGAATACAGGTTGTATTAGGTAGTAATCCAGAGAGCATAAACATAAGTCTTCCAGCTCAAAGGCGATATTAACAATAAATATACTAATGATCAGGTGTTGTGAGTGCTAAATTTCTGACTAATTGAACTGAATAAAACTTCAGCAGCCTGTGTATCCACTTCAAAATGACATATATTTTGGGACATTTTTCATCACAGTGCAAAGCCATTATACCACATTGTAACCACACCCCAGTATTCTCTCCAGCTTCAAAATCACCTGGTATCTGTGTGCAACGGGGTGTTTGACACAGACTCACAGAACTGAGAAGTATAAAGCATCTTTTTCCTGCCCATGTTCTATGTCGTGGCTTAGCCCCAGCTGGCAAAAGAAGAACCAAGCGTCCCTTCGCTTGACCCCCCTGCCCTGTGGCAGGATGGGGGGGGGGGAAATAAGAAGAAAAAGGCAAAACTCACGGGTTGAGATAAAGGCAGTTTAACAGAACAGCAAAGAAAAGGGAAAACAGTAACACAGATCAAGGAATGTACATTAATTGTGTTTTGTACAATCAGTCACTGAATGGAACCCAGAAAAACCTCAACCTACTCCCCAAGCAGGGATTGCTGCCCCCCACCCCAGGACAGCTCCCCAACATACACCCAGCATCACTTCACATGGTAATGAACACCCTTTTGGCCAGTTCAGGTCAGGGTCCCAGCTCCTTGTGAAAATTAATCCTATCCCTCCTGCAAACAGGACATTCAACAACAACAACAAAAAAAATTAGAGAGGGGCAGCAATGCAAACACTTCCATCCAGCAGAAGTTTTAAGTGGATGTTTTGGAACATGCTTGCTTCCTTCTACCAAAAGTTAGGAAACACTTTAATGGTAAGTGTGACTAATGTGAATTATTTCATTACTTGCTAAACATTGCAACAGCCTTCAGGGTAGATTTTAAAGCCTATTAAAATCCATGTAAATTGGAAGCCATTAACAGCAAAAAACACTGAGTTTTTTGAAAGCTGAGTGCGTAAATAAATTGCCACAGCATGATGATCAATTGTGTCATGTAGCTGCATTGTGGCATCTACAGGTGTTCACAGTCTGCAAATCATATTGCTGGATTTTAGCTGGTTTGTTACTGAATCCCCACTTTGGAAACAGAGCCATTGCGTTTCAAACAGATATGGGCTATGAACTTTTTCACATTAACATTAAAGAGAAATCATTTAATTTCCTAATACAGTTTAAAAGTATAAGTTAAGCATCAGAACTCTGAAGGAAATGCATACTGGGCAATTGTCCCAGACTTTTCTATGATGATACCCTTACCCTCTCCTGCCAAATGAAAAGCGTGGAGCATTTTATTGGAACAAAGTTAACAAAAGCAAAAAGAAAGGACATTTATGGTTTACAGTCAAGCTCAGTAGGATTGCCCTGATGTGCCATATAGTGGGGAACAGCTTCACTGATTCCAGTACTTCAATTATTTACATGTATAATCTACTATAGTTGGTCGAGTCAATTTCTGCACCAACCAGTTTGTACACAGTGTATTTGTGGTTTGGTTTTTTCCTAACGGCATTCTGTTTGGTTTGTGCTGGTGTTGACTCCCACAGCTGCTAGGTTTGCTTGGGACACACCCATCATTTCTGCAACACGGACTTTCTGAACCCAATGAGATGTATTTTAAAAGCCAGAAAATAAAATCGAAGGCTACCTTTCTGAGTCAAGATAGGACATTTTGACAAATATGAAATGTCAGTAACTTATTTACAGAGCAAAGTAAGACAACAGAAAAATAATTGCCTGGAAGCAGGTTGGACACTCAAGATGACCTGAGTATATACTGATGAGTTAACTATGTATTACAGTGAAAAAAAGAAAGCAACATTTTGTGCTCTAGTTGCATGGAATAGCCTTGCCTGTGCAAAACATAAATACAACTTGCAACCTGTGGACTCCATCTGTTAGGAAAAAAAAAAAGCTTAATTGATAGTTTACTGTTACTGCTCTGTACTCCTGAACTCAGGCTCGAGAATGGCAAAATGTTCTCCATGAAGAGAGAAGAAAATTGGCAGCATGAGTCCAAGGAGCGGGAAATATTTCAAATGACAGTAAATCAAAAGTTAATACAGGAGACAACAAGATTGTGTTAAGATATTTTTGTATTTTTTTAAATAAAACACTGAGAGACGAACTTGGAAAGAGAAAACAATTTTCTGGGAGTTATGCCAAGGAAATAAAAAAAGAAAATGCATTGAGACAAATTACATTACTAGCCCACATGTTAACGCTTTCTATTACATCATAGCCACAATGAAATTAGTTATTAAATATTTTAATTAATTGTAAAGTTTTTCTGAGATTTCCTCAATTCCCTGCATAATTACCAGTGCCTTGAAAAGAAGTGTTAGAATGGGAAAAAAACGATGCCACAAACACACAAAGCAAAAATAGGGACAACTTACACAAGTAACTATTAGACACCTCTTAAAAACTGTTCTGCTGTCAGGTTAAGTTTTCATGTAAACCAGGAAGGTGAGATAATGACTTACTTCCAAAAAACCCTTCCAGAAATGGATTACAAAATCAGATGTGAAAGGAGGCCACCAACAGTTTTGTTTAGAAATCAGCAGGGTTTTTTTTTTCTAATCTCACTGAAAACATCTCTCAGGAACTGAAATTCTACGCTTTGTGGATTTCTCATCACAGGAGGATTGTCACATCAGGCACAAAACATTACTCACATATATGCATACCATGCAGTGGTGCAGTACGTAAGACTTTTTGGTTCACATAGATGGATTACAAAATCAGATGTGAAAGGAGGCCGCCAACAGGTTTGTTTAGAAAGCAGCAGGTTTTTTTTTTCTAGTGGATTACAAAATCAGATGTGAAAGGAGGCCACCAACAGTTTTGTTTAGAAATCAGCAGGGTTTTTTTTTTCTAATCTCACTGAAAACATCTCTCAGGAACTGAAATTCTACGCTTTGTGGATTTCTCATCACAGGAGGATTGTCACATCAGGCACAAAACATTACTCACATATATGCATACCATGCAGTGGTGCAGTACGTAAGACTTTTTGGTTCACATAGATATTCAATCTCTGTGTAGGTTTACAGAAGAATAAATTATAAGTAAGTATATGTGATATTCAATCTCTGTGTAGGTTTACAGAAGGTGCCAGGTAAGAATGAATTATAAGTAAGTATATGCAGATAAAAAAGATAGATACAAGACTTTGCAGAGAAGGACCAGGAGCTCATGGTGGGCACCAAGTTGAACCTGAGCCAGCAAGGCACCCTTGCAGCAAAGAAAGCCAACAGCATCCAGGGCTGCATTAGGAGGAGCTTTGCCAGCAGGTCAAGGAGGTGATCTTCACTGGTGAGGCCACAGCTGGAGCGCTGTGTCCTGTTCTGGACTTCCCAGTACAAGAGCAATAGGGAGCTGCTGGAGAGTCCAGCGAAGCCCCTAATGTTATTAAGAGACTTTACTCATCTGTAGATAAAAAAGATAGATACAAGACTTTGCAGAGAAGGACCAGGAGCTCATGGTGGGCACCAAGTTGAACCTGAGCCAGCAAGGCACCCTTGCAGCAAAGAAAGCCAACAGCATCCAGGGCTGCATTAGGAGGAGCTTTGCCAGCAGGTCAAGGAGGTGATCTTCACTGGTGAGGCCACAGCTGGAGTGCTGTGTCCTGTTCTGGGCTTCCCAGTACAAGAGGGATAGGGAGCTGCTGGAGAGTCCAGCGAAGGGACCCTAACGTTATTAAGGGACTTTCCTCATCGTTGCAGCAAAGAAAGCCAACAGCATCCAGGGCTGCATTAGGAGGAGCTTTGCCAGCAGGTCAAGGAGGTGATCTTCACTGGTGAGGCCACAGCTGGAGCGCTGTGTCCTGTTCTGGACTTCCCAGTACAAGAGCAATAGGGAGCTGCTGGAGAGTCCAGCGAAGCCCCTAATGTTATTAAGAGACTTTACTCATCTCTCGGATGAGGAAAGGCTGAAAGAAGTGGGACTGACAGGGCATAACAGACACCAAACACCACAAGATGACAGGATGCTGCATAGTCTAAGTACGCAGTGACTCAAGCACGACTGGAGGAATAGGATTTGATACCTACTTCTGTATTTCTTTCACTTTATTTATTCCAATTATGTATTACTATCTACTGTAGACAGGTTAAAATACATGGTACCTTTGAGTTCCTCCAAATCATCTCTTCCTTGTCCTCTAAAGAGCACAAGAAAAGCCTAACACCATAGTTACTCCTTGTACATAGCTTTCCCTTGTACAATATATATCACAGTATTTATAAGAAGAGTGAGTTTTATCAGCAATACACAGGGTCAAAAACTATAATTTTTTAAATCTCCAGCATACACACACAGAACCATCTACACACACTAGCATGTCTTTATCCAGTCAACAATGTGCGTAGTAAAAAAGTGTTACTTAAAAGCATTTGCATATTTTCCCTTCTCCAACACTGTAATATGAAGAATTAATCATGTCCTTAAGCCCTAGTCAATGTTACTTCACTGGAAAATGGCAACTGAACATCTGGCAAATAGAAACTACAATGAAAAAGGTTCATCACACACAACAAGGATCTGAATTATGAATATCAAGCTTGTACTTCACATGTGTAGGTTGAGCAGAATCTTTACAATATAGATACATATTCCAGGTACTTTTTCCATGTCTAGAGCAAAATTTGAAGGGAAGTAATTCATTCTTAAAGATCCTATGGAGTTGGGGCATTTCTGGGCGGTGTTAACGGTTTTTAATTTTTCAGTAAACAGAAAGGACAAAAATACACCTTGCCTGGAAACAGAAACACAGGAATGGAAATGTATAAATTTCCCTTTATTCTGTCTGTTTTGAGTTCTTCTGCCAGACCATGTTTCCTGTAGTGCAACTCTTCTTCCATTAAGGCCAAACAGGATGAGCATATCATAAGACTACGCTGGCACAGAATGGGAGACATACTCCAGCAAGAAACCCTTGGTTTGCCTTTGAGACTTCTTTCTCCTGAAAAATTATCGTCTTTTTGACTCTACAGGAAACTTTTCATCCCAAATTCTGTTCCGCTGGAATCAGGGTTTTCTCCTACTGAAAACCTTCATGCAACTTAATTTTGTTAGTGCTACCAGCAGTTCATTTCACCTTGTGAAATAAATGCGAACATAAAAATGTAAGCATCTGTGAAATCGTATTTGCAATTGCTCTAAACCATACTGAGTTCCTAACATTATTTATGGAGCTTTTTTTTTGTTAATCTAGGGGGCTTTTCTGAGTTGCTACTTTAAGGCTTCACTTTTAAGCTATTATTGATTTATCCATTTACATATAACTATACATATTCACTAACAAAATTAGATTATTCCCATTTTTTACTATGATGTTGTTTTCATTATGCATGTCTGTTTGCATCTATACCCTACATATGCAAGCTTATTTAAAAAAATAATAAATTTTTTAAAAAAACCTTTTCACCTACAGTTGGTTTAACCATTACTTTAACTTTTACTAAAGAAAATCAAGCTAAAACAAGATTTACACAGTGAAGTTCCAGCAACTACACTACCTTTCAGTCTTCTGGTAATAAATTATTTACCTGTTGTTCAGAGCATGTTGGAACAGTGAATGTATTAATAGTGTTGCCCCACAAGTGAAAGAAAATGTACTTCTGTGGCATGAAGAAAATCTGCAATTGGCCCTGCTTTCCCTAGTCTGAGAGACATACATGGCTTGCTCTAATATTAGTTAATAACTGTTAAAAGATTGCCTACCTCATGGCAAAGAAACACTTTTGGGGGCTTAGTGCCATGAGGTTTGCAATATGATTACTAATAGTGATATTAATTGGATGAACAATTACAAGATGTGAAAGATTAAGATTAAAAAAAAGTATGAAACACAGATTTGGAAGTGTAGAAAAATTGCAGTAAAAATTCTGATTTCTGAATAGTACTATAACAACTGAATGGTTCGGATAAAACAACTATTTAAAAATCACTAAAGTCAGTTACTGAATCTTATTATTACAATCATTAGCTGTTATATTCTTATGTATTATTTTATTTTAATAAAATATTTTTTCTATTTTACTCTTTCTATGCAAGTTACACAGCTTATGAAACTTCTGCGCTAAGCACTGCATAATGTGAAATACCGGGATAAATATCTTGATATTAAGTACCAGCCACCTACAGAACTGAGATAGCATCAAGGATTTTCAAAAGCTTATCTACTCTCTATTTTTATTCCTATATCCTTCCCTAAACAGTCTGACATGTTAAAAATGCTGACCAGTATATTTATTTGTCCTTCCAAACCTACTTATAGTCTAATAACCCTAAGTCATTATAAATTATATATTATCTGATTTCAAGGATAAAACAGAATTTCCGTTATTTAAATTTTAAGCAAGTCTTACAGGAGAAACAAAGAACATTTTTAATTTGCTTGTCTCTCCAACTTCTTAAATAATGAATTAGCTAATGAAGAAGCATTTTTAAAACAGCTAGTACAGGCAAAGTTTGACAAGCTGTAATGAGTTTTGCCTTACATTGTAGTGTTTCTTATCTGTGTATATTAAATGCACTTAATAAATATGTGCAAAACATGACTTTATCTTCTTTCAGTCGCACATCAGTAGTAAAGACAAGTTTACATTTTCAGTCAGTGCAGGCTCCACCTTAAACTATGGCTGGTATCTAGACATGCTGCACGTTTACAACTCTAACTGCACTGTATAGTAATTTGTGACCACAAGGAAAACGATGTTAAATGGGAATACTAGTTATTTGCACTGCATGTCTTTATACACTCTCATTGCATAAAATGGTAGCTGCCGTAATACATTCGCAATCATCGCTGCTTTTAATATTGATCATTTTGAAGTGACACATTTTAGAAATACAGTACTTCGCTGAAAGTCTACTTCCCTTAAAATTAAATCACTGAAGACTAATGCTCGCAAAAGACTACTCTTCAAATTATTTTAGATTTCATTTTCCCATTGCAAATAAACGCTGGCCCGTGCCGTTCGAGTTCCATCAACTATCTATCACTGCTTAGATATGACAGCTCTCGCAGTCCAAAGGAAATCTCTTTGGGGTTGGATTTCTCTGTGGAAATTCGTCCGTAGGATGCGGAGGCATACAAACATGTAACACAACCTTTACTTGTATTGATGCAGCGTTTCTACTTGCGAATGGCCAATATTTAACATTATGTGTTAGGTTTGCAAAATAAGGAAAAAAACTCAATAACAAATCCACGCCTCTGTGATCTTATATTTTTCTAGTTATTTTAAAATGTTATTCTATGAGACACTACAAGAAACATGAACATTTCAAGACCATAAGAAGTATTTAAGAACAATTATTAAAATAAATAACTCTGACGGTCCAAGTGTCTAAAAATTGTTGCTGCAAATTGGGGAAGAGTCTTCCTAGGAAAGCTGAGGGATTTCCAGGGAAAGAAGTAAGTTTTGATTTGGGTGGTTTTTTACTGTTGTTAGAAACGTAATTCTAAGTATGGGCCTAAACTAACCTGACTGGAAGTAATTTTATGAGAACATGCCAAAATCAGTTCAAGATCTCCTACATACTTAATAAATTAGTGATAGGTTATTTTTGTCTTTATTTCTTGACCTCTGCCATTTGTTGTATTTATACCCTTCTTTCCTTCCTCTCCCAGAAAGCTTACTAGGAAATGTGTCAAAGAAATCACCTTCAACGTGACAGCTACTGAACAACTCAGGAAAACCAATGCAAAACAACAGCCTTAAGTTGTTTGTGCAAAATAAACCAAATAACTAGTCCAGCTAGTGACAGACATTTGAGTATCAGCCTCTGATCCATGTATCTGCTTTGACGTTTAGCTCAATTGTTCAATGAATAGCGAAAGGTTATGAAGACATTTCTGTTAAGCAGCAGTACTGACAGAATTTGACCCATGGAAGGAGCTTGTATAGAGCTTTCAGTTTGCCCCTAGACCTCAGGTAACGGGAGAGCTATGGGAGTTCACGGTGATATTCCAAAGGAATAGTCTAGGTACCGACAGACAGAAGTAACATTTCAAACGTGCAGGTAGCTTTTTTAACACAGTAAGAAAAAGCAGTAGAAAAACTACTGTTTTCCATAAAACAAAGCTATCTGGTTCCTTAACACAATAGCTGATTCAAATTTAGATCTTAAGCGTACAACCATTATCTCCTATCAGCACACTTTAAACAGCACAAAGGGCAGTTTTTTGCCAACCTCAGGCTCAAAAGTAAGGGAAAGTTAAAGAAACGGGATGTTCCAAAAATACTTCAACCCAAATATTCTTAGAAGCAGCCATACATTTACAGAATAATTTGATGTCAAGTCTGCTCGTTTGAACTTTCACTCATCCCTACTTTGAATTCATGCAGCTTGTCAATATAAGAAAGCCTATTACAAATTAATGTGCCGCCCCCATCACTTCTCATACACACAGGTAAGGTTTTTGAAGTGCCAGACACAGGTACTCGCGCCCTGCTCTAAGTAAGGCTGGTATAAAAACAACCAGCTAAACAGCTAAGAATCAAGGAAGAAAAGATGGCTCTGTCATAAATTTTATTCAATCTAGTCCCATAAATATGTAGACTTGAAGGCGCAACTATCACTCCAGACCAGAACAACAGGGTTTCAAACCCACACACACATGCTGTAAAAGAACCTGATGCCATTCTTCAAACTAAAAGATAGAATACAAGGATCAGGTCTAGCGATAGATATAAAATAGGTGGCAGAGCCTCTGGATTGGATGAAGTAAATTGGTTCAATACAGCAACTGGGAGCCCAGGAAGAAAAAATGCTGCACATGGGAGAAGGGAAGGAAAGCCTGACCTGAACTAACAACATGAAGACAAACATCAAGAACCAGAACACTAGTAAAGACATAAACCCAGACTTTTTGTGACAGAACAAGCCATGATCCACCTCAATTAACCGTAACTTTCTTCATTTATATTAGATTCTTAGGACAGGAAGTTTATCACACTACCTCTGCAACTAAAAGCAGGCTGGCTGGCTGGTCACATGGTGGCTCTGGATCTCACAGTACCTCACAGCACCTCACAGTACCTCACAGCAATCCAGGAGAGCTGTTTTCCTTCCTTGTTTCCTCCTAAGGGACGCAGAAAGTTTGGTGGTCTGGTGTGGCAGCCTGCCACAAGGTGAGCAGAGCGCCCCGGCCTCCCCTCTCAGCAGCGGCAAATGGCAGCATGGCCGCCCTGCCCATCTGGAAGGTTCTGGGCAGGTGGCGAGAGCCCGCGCAGCGGCAGCCAATCACCAGGGGTGGCGGGAACTTGAGCCAATCAGAAGCAGGCATTCCCTCTCTGCTCCCGTGACTGACAGGAGCTGTGAGGGCTGAGGCGGGGAGCGGCAGAGAGGCTGTGGGAGCGCCTCAGGGCCCTAATGGCGGGGAGGGAATGTGGCAGGAGCTTGACTTACTTCGCCTCACCTCCTTCCATGCCGGATTGCCTTCACGGAATTGTTGGAGTTGGCAGGGACCTTCTAGAGATCCTCCAGTCCAACTCCCCTCCCAAAGCAGGATTGTGATTGTCCAGAGCACATCACTCGGGATTGCATCCAGGTGGGGCTTGAAGATCTCCAGAGAAGGGGACTCCACACCCTCCCTGGGCAGCCTCTGCCAGGGCTCTGCCACCCTCACCCCAAACAAGTTCTTCCTCACATTGGAGTGGAACTTCCCATGGTCCAGCTTGTGCCCGTTGCCCCTCGTCCTGTCACTGGGAACCACTGAGAATCATCGGGCTCCATCCTCCTTCAACCCACCCTTTAGGTACTTGTCAGCATTAATAAGGTCTCCCCTCAGCCTTCTTTTCTCCAGGCTAAAGAGCCCCAGCTCTCTCAGCCTTTCCTCATCAGGGAGATGCTCCAATCCCTCCATCACCTTTATTGCCCTAAACCTTCAGCCCCGCAGGGCAGCCATGTGGGATGAGAGCTCTCACCCCGACCCGCTCAGCTTCTCCTCCGGGCTGTCCCGTCTACCCCACCGCAGGCCAGGAGCTGCCGCCCTCGTTAAGGTGAAATTGTGTCCAACAGTCTAATTCACTGGCTATGTAACACAATTTATAAATATGTCTCCAAAAGGTAAATACAAGTAATCTTCTGAAAAACGGGTTACTTAATTGAAAAATCAATGGGAGCTTCTTTTTGAGGCTCCTCAGAAACACACATCAATTAATATATGAATAAAGAGGCTGCAGAACAGGACATAAAAGTTAATACTGATACATATTTTAGCTAGCTAAGGGTTGGTCTTTTTTCACCACTTTAAACATACAGTTTACTAGAAGGAAGAGAGAAAAGGCAACTGTAAAATTGGAGACAGATTAGATAAACTGAGCGGCAGCGGCATCACCAACCACCACCATTTTCAGACATTTTTTCCAGTCTCACATTTTATTTCGCTTCTTTTGAATGTGTTTGTCTTACTTGGTCTTGAAAATCAGGACATAATTTTAAGAGCAGCAGCAGCTCCAGACTTTAATAAGCCTTGTTTTGTTTTTCCTGACAAATCCAAGTTAATTCTATATTTATTAGCATATTAGAGGACTGTTAAGAAGGGATTTCCATTATGAAACATATACACAGATAAGAGAAAAAGGAATAGGAGTATTCTTACAATAAAATCCTAACTTAATACTTTACATTCAAATGTCAAGAACTGTCTTCCCCTCTGTCTCTTTTCCTAACAAATAGTTAAAATGAATGTTAATAGTATTTCGGATGAAGCTATAAAACCCATCAATATTTTGTGGTGTAATTGGACTACACTATGAGCTTAGAGAAGTTGTGCTTTAAGAAATTACGACTTTGGGTTTTACTGTTCTATCTATATTTGGTATGGTAGGGGTTAACAACTCTTCATCTGTTCACTCATATTTCAAATGAAAGAAAGAAAAGGCTTTTCTCTTTGTATGATAGCAGCAAATCTAAAGACTTTCATTCCGATTTTGTAAGGCTGTAAAAAATATTTAATCTTAGCTATAACTTTTTTTGTCTCATTTCCACTCCCTGGGAGAGCTTGATCTTATTAAGGGCAGTCTTTTGTAATTTGCACGTTATGGGCTTTCCTGGAGTTTGCCTCTTATTACTCTAATGAAGTTCTGGTTTTGAATATTGAGGGTGCTTGCCTACAGGACTTCAGGATGCTCCACACCTTTTAATGGTGTTGCAAGCACTGTACCCACTACTCATGTTTTACATCTATTACAATTTATGATGCTGGTGCATGGTTAGGGCTTTTCTCCATTCTTGGGACTTCATTAATGGAAAAGGCAATCTCATCAGCAAGCCACAAAAAGATTATTTGTGTCTGAATTTTTTTTACAAATGTGATAAGTTACATTTGTTCATTCTTCTCCTATCTGTGTAATTACAATTGTGTCATCATTAGGCCATGGACTCCCTCTTTCTTTTTCTTTATTCTTCCTTCTTCTCTCTCCTCCACTAAAGATGCTTTATTCATCCTTTTCTTCTGCTTATGGAGTCCTACCCGGGCCTTGTCAGGAACTGGAAGAAAGTATGGATTTGTGCATCCATTGCAGCTAATGAGACGATAGCAAAGGATACTGTAAGCCAACAGGAAAACAAACAAAAAAAAAGAAAACCAAAACCAAACACTGAAGTGCAAAACTAATAGGAATGTGAGGAGACAGTGGTGGACCCTGGAGGGGTGTACTGACTTGGGGAACTTTAAATGGGGGAAAATAGTAGTGAAATAGGATAGGGAAGTCAGATAGGGGACTGAAGATTCAGAGCAAAGAGAACATGAAAGGACATAACCTCTGACTAAGCAATCTTTATTAGCATTTGTAGATTTTTAGCAAATTTAATTTTTATCATCATGGCTCAAATTTTGAATGGAGGGATGAGTTTTCTGCAGGTTGGAAGAAAAAGGCTGCAAAAGCACTGAGACTTAGGAGATCACCATAGTGTATTTTCCACCAGCCACCTCAGGCAAATGAATTTAGGACCATGGTTTGTGAAGACATACATGCAAGATCCCTACTTTCTCTTTTTCACCTACAGTGCTATCTTTTTTTTGTTCCTGAGGTACAGCAATGCTATGTGAAATAATTTTAAGATGCTAACATCTGGAAAATATAAACCCTTGTGCATATACAACAACTCCATTTGG
Source organism: Calidris pugnax (assembly GCF_001431845.1). Classification (NCBI taxonomy): domain Eukaryota; kingdom Metazoa; phylum Chordata; class Aves; order Charadriiformes; family Scolopacidae; genus Calidris; species Calidris pugnax. Next base: position 2,654,759 of record NW_015090767.1, on the reverse strand, counting down.
TTAAACAAAGACCAAACAGAAAATTAGTTTCCTCGGCGCAGTCTCAAATAGAAGTTTTCCAAAGAATAGATTGCCATTAAATGTTATTCTCACAAATTACTTGTTTTTCAGGAATTCCCCAAAATGTTCTGCTTCATCATCTCCAAAGCATGGTAACCAATGTCAGTGTCCTCCTCCTCCAAAACTTTGCCATGTAGTGCTTGATGGAGCTCATTGCAACTGTACTCATTTGTAACTACATAGTTTCAAAATAAAGTTTTAAACCAGAGGAATAGTAAAGTGGAGAGGGTGTACAGCATATTTTTTCTTAAAATATTTTATTAAGGGTATTGAGATGCAACATAACAAACAGTTATCTGTCATCTAAAAATTAGATTTCAAATTATTTTTACCTCATATCTCACTAAATTCTATGTTTGGATATTTCACTTTGACTATATGCCCAGAAGAAAGTAAAACTGAAAGTTGATGCAACAGCATATGATTTACTTTAACTTTTGATATTTAATCAATATTATACTGGCTGTAAGTTCTTAACTTAAACAGAAAACTTCAGAACTTTCATTTTAAAAGTGTAGTATCAGTGTACAAGTCTTAAAAGGCCCAAAGCTCTTAGCCTTCTGGTTATAAAGTGAAAACTGAGTAAGTTTTTAAATGATTGCTCCTGAAAAGTGTATAAAGAGCTAAAAAATATCATTGCTTCAGAATGCTGAATGTTGAAAGTTATTTTTAAAATCAAAATAATTTCAAAAATTGCTCCTTCTCTTATTTTCATTTGCATAATATGCATATAATCTTCTGAAAGGTAACATAAGTAGAGCTCTGTAACATTCTGCACATTGAGAAATCCTGAGATAGAGTGCACCAGAACATCTTGCTGCTTTGGTGTTTTGTTAAACATGCATACAAAAATAAAGAAGCTTTGTTTACCGATATGTATGGAAAAAGCCAGCAGAAGCACTATTCTGGACTAGTTGCCACCACTGCACTCAGTAATAGGTGAGGAAGGAGATCTCAATTTTATAAGGTGAACAGGATGGTGCTTAGTTAGAATAGAAACCCTTAATTCATGATTAATAGTCTCTTCATTTAAAAATCTGTACACTGAGAAGTCCTGAGATAGAGTGCACCAGAACATCTTGCTGCTTTGGTGTTTTGTTAAACATGCATACAAAAATAAAGAAGCTTTGTTTACCGATATGTATGGAAAAAGCCAGCAGAAGCACTATTCTGGACTAGTTGCCACCACTGCACTCAGTAATAGGTGAGGAAGGAGATCTCAATTTTATAAGGTGAACAGGATGGTGCTTAGTTAGAATAGAAACCCTTAATTCATGATGGATAGTCTCTTCATTTAAAAATTAAGAAGAGAAGCAGTCTGGAATCTCTGTCTAAAATTCTAAAAGAACCTTAATTTTTTTAAATTAAAAAAATATTTTTTTTTTCAGAATGACCATTCTGTTAGTAAGCAATTATAGAATAATAAAAAGTAACTGTACACATACGTATACGTGGACAGAGTCTTTGTAGGAGACAATGACTTTGTGCTCATGTTTGTTTTTTCTAGAACTACATCAAGCGCAGATATACTCAAGAGAAGGAAGGGAGAAAGAAGTACATTTGCCGTCTAAAGGCCTAAACAGCCAAAGGGGAGGGACTTACATCTACATGGATACACTGTGATACAGAGGACAGCACAGAAGTGAATTTTAAGGATTCTTATAGGTAAGGGAAACAAAGCAGTGCTGTGCGTTATGGGTATGTGATCAACACAAGAATCAAGTCTAGAAGCAGGGTCAGGAAGTGTGAAAATTGCCAGGAGAGGATGCAAGACAAGATGACATTTTAGGACTGCCTCATACAGTTGTGTTGTAATTAAGGTAGAGTAGTATATGTATTCATAAACTACAAGAAATCAGACCAGTTGAAAACCTCCATAAACAGTCTTTTTTTCTTTTCTTCATTATTTCTATATTTCAGTGATAGCATTTGATTGAAACTGGAATAGCAAGGGTGTGGACACTACTCAGCACCTGATGCATCCAGAAACAGATGTTTTAAGAAACAAAATGTATTTGTCGTTAGTACTCAGAATCAAAGAACTGGAAATACCTCCTGTCTGGGCTTCTATTTCATATCACGAACTGAACTACATTGAGACAGATGTGACACCAAGATATAAGTCAAGCTTGTCACACAGAAAAGCTACCTAAAACATTTAGTCATTCACCTTTAAGGGAAAATGCACTTTCTTTGTTATCTGCCCGTGCAGTGCTAACAACTAGGTGGTTCCTTCATGGTTCAATTCAGTTCCATAATATATCTCTGCCAAGAGGCAGATTGTCACTGAAAACTATCTAAATTTAGTCACCTTGCTGTGATGTCTTTTAGGGCTTGGGACAATAAGTAGATTTATTTCGAAGCGTGAATACTGAGTTTCATTCATGTTTGCCGTATGTGATCTGGTATGAGATGCCGTTATGGGCCAGTAAGAGTTAAATTATTTCAATCACTTGGCACGTTTTGTCTGGCTCTGTTAAACGGACCACTGATTTTCTAGTGGGCACAAAACCAGACAAACATATGGAGAACATTTATAGGCAATCAGTACACTTACACATAATTTGAGTATCTCAGCTGACTAATGAGGGACAGACTTAAAGCCAGAGATTTCCAAGCTGTTGTCCATACTGAGATCACAAACTGCTGTTTCAGAAGACTTGTCCTTTATGAATCTATTGGACCAAATAAGTTAGAACCAACCATGTGTTCATACGTTTCTTAGGCTCCATGAGGTTCAGACTCGTTAGCGTTTTAGTTTAGATCAGGACTATGCTTTTGAAATTAATTATCTTCACTTAACTGTGCTTTGCCTCGTATCACACAATGGTCTCAGTTTACTTTTGAAAGAGACTGAACCAGAGGATGTGCTTCAGGAGCACACCTGCTCTCCAGCCAGTAATGAGTATGTACTCCACATGGCTACGCTCACTATGCTAGAACTTGTACAAAATAGCAAGCCCCTGCCCCAAAACACACATGTTGTTTGCAGCCAGGCCTCAGCTCCTGTTGTTTCACTCTTTTTCTGTTGCTCTGTGTGTTGCTTGTGCGCTGTGAAACAGGAGCGAAAAAGAGAATTTTTCCTTTCTTAGCTTCCATTCCGGAAGTATTGTACTCAGATTAACAATTACTGTATTTACAAAGAAAGTCCCCTCATTATGTGGGTCAATACCACAGCAACTACTACAGTCTTTCAGTAAAGTACCTATATAACTAAATTTAGGAAGGTCCATTTACAATTTTTTTTTAAGTAAGAAAAGCATAGGAATGTGATCTAAAGTCATCTGTAATTTGTAAGTAAAAGTCTGGTCCTATCCTGGCATAAGTCAATCTTAAATGGCTTTTATTCTTAAGATTGGACCAGAAGAACCTGAGCTTCCTATCCTTGTATACTCATTTACACTCAGGTGAAGTGGTTGTTAAATAAACTACCGCTGCATTTTTGTATGGGGATATTTTAGTGTCACTTTCTGTCAATATCATCTTCTCCACCTAAGTGGTTACTGCAGGTGTGAACCACCTTCTGATCAATTCTTAATGTATAATATATCTGCAAAGCAATTCTAGGGCGCTGTTTGCTTTTTCTGTACCTTTACACCATCCCCATATGAATTTATATCGCTGTAGTGAAAGGTATATATTAAACTGTAAGTGGTTGCACCAGGTACGGGAATCAAGCTCCTTTATTACAGAATCATAAAACAGTAGACATTGGAAGGAACCTCAGGAGATTGTCCAGTTCATCACCTGTGCTCACAGCAGGGTCAACTAGAGCAAGCTGCTCAGGATCTTGTCCAGTTGGGTTTTTGGTACATCCAAGGATGGCTACTTCACATCCATTCAACCTGTTCCAGTGTTCAATTACCTTTACAGTAAAAAAGATTTTCCTTACATTTAAATAGACTTTCTGGTATTTCAGTTTGTGTCCTTTGCCTCATCGACTGGGCATCGCTGTGTACTGAGAAGAGTCTGGCTCTGTCTTCTTCACTTGCTGATGTGCTGCATGTGTTAATGTACAGGTACTTCCGATGGGCACCCAGTTGCGCTCATTTCTCAGAAAAGGTGTGATGGTTTCCTTCATAATGCTGTCCTCTTGGTACCTCCTTATTTTTTTGCATAGACTGAGGTGAGGGGCCTCTCTTGTCTTCATCACCCGCACCCTTTGCTCAACAACCGAGGTCCACCATTGCCTCACTTGATTTTGGTTGGCCAACATGTTGTCGAAGATAATTCTGCTCCACTTGATCAAGTGGATCCCATCTCTTCCTAGTGTCAATCCTAAGAGAAGGTCCCATGGTCCCAAAAGATGAAACCCTGTTATCAACACCAGCTGTGTAACCTGTTGTTGACCAACACGATTTGGTCACATCACCTCAAGCCCTTTCTCTCACTGGCAGGATTGGGGTCCCCATGCCCTTTACCATGGTCCTGGAGACATGCAGTCACCTATAGTAGGCTCCAGGTCCACACTGGCCATTTCACTGGTACCTACATGGAATAGTAGCAAGAGACTGGACAAGCCTTGGTAGCCTCTCACCACAGTGTCCCAAATCCAAGCCCCTGGAAAGCAGCAATCCTCTCTAGACAGCAGGTGACACTGGCAGATGGGGCCTCTGTTCACTTGCACTTAGAATAAAGAAGGAAACCAGAAAAGAAGTGTGAGCTTCATGGTTTCAGTTGAATGTCATTTTAAAGAAACTGAAATGAAACAGACTTTAGCTGAAGTTGGTTTTGCCTAGCAAGTATCTTTTTATAGGTAGAAATGAATTCCTCCTCATTCTTTCTGAATTTTCAGCTTAAGGCAGGATTTTAAGAACTGCTGAACACCTTAAACTGAAGCCAATAGGAGTTGTGTTTTAAATTAAGAAGTAAATATTTGCAAGATACTTAGCTTCTTTGGATGACAAATGTCACAAAAATACATTATGAGAAAATGAACGATGCTGTTCTTAGAACAGGGTGTAGATGAGGCTTAAAAATTCCTACCCAGAATCATCTGCTGCAACTTTAGAGATAGTGACTTATTGTGATAAAATCTGGGGTGTGACATTACGGTCTGAGAGCTCCTTTCCAGCGATTGTCCTGACTTACCTTGCAGTAAATGGATTCGTTCGTCATCCTTTTACTGAAAAACACATTTAATCTTAATTCTTGTTGCTGTGTGGTAAGGACATACATGTGGGCAGTTTTCAAAGACTGATTGATGACCTATACATTTTACGATTTAACTTATTACAGAGTAATTTCTTTGTGGACCCATAGCCTTCTGTGACCTTCTGCTCTGTAAATCTACTAAATACAGACAATTTGCTGTGTCCGCTTCTCTGCAGCTGAATTATCTTGGGTAGAATTCTCTTCCTTATGGGTCAATGAAGTCTCTGTAGTCCCAAGTCTCTAAAATACCACTGCCAGACTTTTAATGCTTTCAAAGGCTACAAACACTTCATATCCCACCTCAAACAAAATGTTAGTTTCTAGCTCACGAAAATATCAAATTTGGGGTTATGCTTTCCACAAACAGGCCACGATTCTCCATCCTCTTCCTTATGTTGTGAAGAAGTTCTCCACTTTCCCTGCTGTCACTGACTTTCTCCGTCCGGCCTCCTTGCTGCTGGCAGAACTTAGAGCACTCCATCTGGGACCAGATGATTCCTGTGTCTTCATCACATGGGTTTGCCATCTGTTCACAAGTCTCATTGGAAAGCCCATCTTTGACATCCTCCTCATCTCCCTTTACTCCATTTGTAACAGTTTTATTCAGGTCTGTAGAGTATTTCAAATTCAGTTTATGAAGGTTTTCATTCCTGTGGTATTTTAAAGCTAAGAATTTCCACAGATGTCTGTGTTGTGGTTTCATTTGGGATAGAGTTAACGTTTTTACTGGCAGCTGGTATAGTGCTGTGTTTTGGATTTGGGATGAGGGGCAAAAGATGATGAGGGGCCTGGAGCATCTCTCTTACAAGGAGAGGCTGAGGGACTTGGGTCTTTTTAGTCTGGAGAAGAGAAGGCTGAGGGGGAATCTGATCAATGCTTATAAATACTTAAAGGGAGGGTGTCAAGAGGATGGGGCCGGTCTTTTCTCAGTGGTGCCCAGGGACAGGACAAGAGGAAATGGGCACAAACTTGAATCTAAGAAGTTCCATCTAAACATGAGGAGGAACTTCTTTCCTGTGAGGGTAAAATAATGTAATAAATAAAAGAAATAAATGGAATGTTGATGCTTGCTTGCTGACTTCAACTTTCAATTAGATGAGTAAGGCACGAGACATCATAATCACTTTATCTAAGCAATGCGTAATTCCATGGATCAATGTTAAGGACATTATCCTCAGTCAGTAAATCAATAGTTAATTTTGTGCATCCCAATGTCTTTGACTCAAGTGGACTTATTAGAACATAAAGGAGTACACCCTATAGTGACCAAGTTTTCAGTCCGTGTACTGCTATATTCACTAGCTCAGTAGTACAAGGCAGGAGAGGGAGTTATTTCACTAGATCTTCTTAAAAAAAAAAATTATTGAAGGACTATGAAGGCAGTGTTCAGTTTTTTAACTAAATACTGTGAAAGATTAAACATGTCAGGGACGGCAAGTCAAATCTTCAGGGCAGCATAGTGAGTTGTATTAGCAGTAGTATTTTCACAGAATCACAGAATCACCATGGTTGGGAGGGACCTCTGAGATCATCAAGTCCAACCTTAAAAAAAACCCAAACAAACAAAACAAACACAAACCAAACAACAACAACAAACAACAACAAAAACACAAAACACAACACCCAACCACATCACACTCACCCACAATGCAACAGTCTCAGGCACTAGAGCATGCCCTGAAGAGCACCATCTACATGTTTCTTAAACACCTCCAGGGCTGGTGACTCTACCACCTCCCTGGGCAGGCTCTTTCAGTGCCTGACCACCCTCTCAGGAAAGTAATTCCTCCTAAGATCTAATCTAACCCTCCCCTGCCCCAGCTTCAGACCATTTCCTCTGCTCCTGTCATGATTCCCTTGGGAGAAGAGGCCAACCCCCACCTCTCTCCACCCTCCTTTCAGGGAGCTGTAGAGGGCAATGAGGTCTCCCCTCAGCCTCCTCTTCTCCAAACTCAACATGTCCAGTTCCCTCAGCCTCTTCTTGTAGGACTTGTTCTCCAGACCCCTCACCAGCTTGGTGGCTCCTCTGGACACGCTCCAGCAGCTCCATGTCCTTCCTGTAGTGAGGGGCTCAGAACTGGACGCAGCACTCGAGGTGAGGCCTCACCAGTGCCCAGTACAGGGGCACGATGACTTCCCTACTCCTGCTGGCCACGCTGGTCCTGATACAAGCCTGGATGCCATTGGCCTTCTTGGCCACCTGGGCACACTGCTGGCTCATGTTCAGCCGGCTGGCCACCAGCTCTCCTTTTGCAGAAGTACTGCTGCAGTTTCTAGTTTGTTAAGCGAACTCCAGCTGCTCTATCGCTCTTTTCTGGGGTATGTAATTGGTAACCTGAAACTGATTTGTCCAACAGCACATTCCCAATTTCAGCACGTGGATTCTCTTGGGAAAGCCAATGCATAAGTTTAAGTCCCGTACCACTCAGCTTGAATTTATGTGACCTGGGAACTGTTAAGAGCTTTTTGCTTGTTATGTACTGAGTGCCATTCGTGGTATGTGGTCTGACCTTTAGTTAAACTGAGGTACTGCTTCAGACCAATTTCAGTGGCAGAGCTTGTTTGCTTTTCTGAGACCTTAGAGAATTCCCACTCCCACAGAAATCTGGAAATTTTCCATTGATGCAGGCCTGTCTCGGCTTTCTTCTCATTTCAAGTGTAGGACCACCTGCTGTCATCAGCTGGGAGGAACAGTCTCCTGAAGCTCAGTTAATTCATCATACCTTGAGCATCTCTGGATGTTCTAAAATAAATTATAGGGTTTGGAGGTGGTTCATTTCCTTCTCCCTGTTTAGCAGAAAGTACATGAGGTTCTATTTTCAATGGAAATTAAGGGTGGATGACAAATTTAGAAAATTATCTTAGGTTAGTCCAAAGACTTGATGAGTTATTTTTTGGGTCATATAAACTGCTAACAGTTAAATACTACTTTGTACCTTAGTTCTCAATGCCAGAATTCCTTCCAATTAATTCTCCTTTCACAATTTATGTAATGAACTAGCCTATTTGTGGGTTATGGTCTTGAAATATGATCTGTGGAACAGACCTCCTGTCTGTCGACTCTGAATATTTTTTCTGTAATTGTGCTCTTGGTTTTTCTCCCCCTTCTTAAATATGTTATCCCAGAGGAGCTACCACCGTCACTGATGGGCTCAGCCTTGGCCAGCAGCAGGTCCATCTTGGAGCCAGCTGGCATTGGCTCTATGGGACACAGGGGAAGCTTCTAGCAGCTTCTCCAGAAGCTACCCCTGTATTCCCCCAACCGGCTACCAAAAACCCAACCTTCCCAGCATCAATCTCCTTTTTCAATATCTTAAGTTTTTTATAGTCAGGCTACAAAACAGGAGGACAATTCTGGTTGAGCTGACTGATGACTGAGAATACATAGTACAGGCGTCTGTGCTAATTGTACTAAAAGTACTACCAGCTTTTAATTTTTGCTGGCCTGGGTAACCTAATGAAGGAATTGACACTCTAATTAGTTCCTCTTACTCATGTGTCAGATTAGTTGCAACAGGTAACATTACTTCTTCTTCCATGACACCTCTATAGAAATGCACTTTATAATTTGTCACATATTGCTTAAGACAGATGGAAGCTGATAGGTTGGCAAGATGATTTTTCTGCTTTCTAAAAATCATCTGTTAACTCTGTATGTCTACTTGCCACTACCTAACACTCTATTTCCTTAACAACACACCGGGGTGAGGTAATGTAATGCCCAGCCATCTCACTGGAATTCGGGAACAAATTTGGAAACTGAGTAAACAATAGATGTCCCAGATTTTGTCTGAGCAACTCAGACATTGTGGTTTTTGAGTCCTCACTTGTAACCTTTTGCCCTTACATTTTGGCAGACAGTCCTGGAGCACTCTGCTGTTACAGTCTTGAGAATACAATTGCTGTCTTCCCTCTTCTCTCTGCAGTTATTTAAGCAAAACACTTTGTGTTTTTATCCTTCTGGCTGCTGCTCACTTTCTGCCAGTTTTTGCTGATGTTAAACATGTTAAGGTAATAGGTTTATCTCATTTTAGGGCTCTGTACGATACCACCTTGCCAACGCCAAAGAGGAAGAGTGTCTATTGCAAGTGTCACCCTGGCAATGCTGATTGTCTCACTTTGACCTAGAAAAATGCATCAAAGGTATTTGAGCTGTTGGACTGCAGAACTGAACTTTTATTAGCATAGGGGTACCCAATTAATTATTCCTGAGCCACCAGAGAGCCTAGTATGACTGACAGAGGCCGGTGCTGGGATATAGTAGCTCTTGGGTGACTGGGATTCTCAGGTGCAGTAGATCAGAGCCTCCTTAAGCTGACGTAGTTGTGCTCTTCACCTGTCCTGATCTCATCCCACCGACCCATTGCTTGATGCCACCTGCTGCCTGGAGAGCCAAGGTAAAGGCTGGGAAGTGTATGTTGCCATTAGGCTGTACACTGGAATTCCCTCTTACATTAACGTCTTTGGTCCTTGACTTGTATAATAAGGCATTTGATGGAGAAATTGTGAAACTCCTGAGATCTGCATCTGTTTTTAAGTCTTCCTTGACTCCAGTTGCTCCCCATCCCCCAGTTTATTACCTTGGAGAGGAGGAGGAGGAGACCTTTTAAATGTGAAAAATTAATTCACTCTGGGATTGTTATGCCATTTTCCCTTCTTTTAAAGCTGCTTTGGCTGAAGAAGAAGAAGAAGGAATAGTTCTTTTGCTGTTTTTATGACAATATGTTAATTCATTAATTATCTTGGCATCCACCATGGAGGAAGCTTGGTGTACAGAACGGCAGCCTTTGATGTTCGAGAAATTCCATACTCTTTGATGCTGAATACAATAGGAAGGACATTGTATGTGGAATAATATAGTTGCATATAAACTGAATAATACAATCACTTAGCGAGCGAGTCTTTTGTGTCCCTTTCAGGATTCAGCTTAAAACATGATCCACATGAAAGTTATTCCAGAAACTTATATCAGAAAATTTAGTTTAAGTAAATATACTACAGAGAAGAACAGAGAAGGAGAAAGTATAAATATTGAATAGCAATGCGTTATTATTGCTATAGCAAAATAAAACTACTAGCAATTCCCAGTTTCTTGTGTTAAAATATGCTCATACTAACTTTTCAATTTAGCAGAGCTCATTTTGTATTTATTTTTCCTTTTTTTTTTTTGAGCACAAAATTGTGCCAAAAGTAGTATTCTAATGACAAAAATGCTTAAGATTCTTCATCTGTGCATGAACTAATAGCAAAATGAACACTTCAGCGTGAACTCTTGCTGTAATGTTGACAACTCAGGTGAGCTACGTAGTGAAAGACATTGAGGTCTGAAAAAGATCAAATCCAAGGTCTAAAATGACACTTTGCCATTTAGTTTCTACAGCATTTATTTTCTGTAGTTAGTAACTGAATCCACATCAGTTAGATTTTTTTTTTTTTTAATGTCAGGCTTTATCCAAGCAGCGAGTCTGCACAGATCTCACTGATTTGCTGTGTCACAGTCCATTTAAAACAAAATGGCATGGGTCTGTGACATGATGGGAAATGTATAGGTAGCACAGGGCAAAACCAAACACAAATGAGCCGAGAAAACAAAAGCATGAACGAGGCATGAAAGAAAATCTAACACAGTGTTAAAAATTGCAGTGAGCTACCATTCTTTGTCAGGTTTAGTTTTTCCCAAATTAAGAAGTCCCCCTGGATCAATATTACAGATCATTCAGTGAAGCTTAGCAGACATTCTTGGTGGAAGGATATGTTCATTTTATACAGAACACTTAATTTTGTCCATTTCTAATATCTTATTTTTTGGGAAGGATGTTGTTTAAACTTTTGCATATTCAGCTCCATTTTACCAGTCTCCGTTAAAGCATCAGTGGTAGTTAGGAAAAATAACTGGAATATCTACATATATAACACAATCTTGTGGGGAATATGTCAGTACATGCCTTGTGAGCATAACATTTATTTCTGGAATGCTCTCTAATCTGATTTTAAGGTGGCAGTATGTGTCCAGTACGAGAGTTTGAAATATTAATTGAAGTCTACTGGTAAAAAAAATATGCATTTGCAATAGCATCCAAAGACAGGAACAAAAGCGTCACAAGCTTTGTGGTCTCCATAACGAGTATTTAATTTTGTCCAAGGTGTTTACTGGTTCTTGAGTCATATTTACAAAATAATTTATACAATACATCAAGTGTTCTAACTGTGAAAAGAAGAAATAGCTCTAGATAACGGAGTAGAGAATTGGAGAAAATTCTCTTGAAGCAGGACTGCCAGGATTTGACAGAAGGATCATACCATGTTTGGACACCTACAGTTAGGCATCCTAGCATTAATGTGAATTCTACACTTTGCCTTAACATTGTATGAGTTTCATATACTCACAAACATGCTGGGAGAAAATAGAAAAAGGAAAAAAAAAAAGCTGGCCTTTCTTCCATGGTTTTTTAACCTCCCCCAATTTCTCTGCTAATCTGAATTATTCTTAAGGACAATGCTCATCCTGTGTAGTCTCACTGTCCCTGTTGAGTGCATTGAAAACAAATTGGTTCCTGGCAGATTTCTGGAGGGAGTGACACAGAACGTGGGCTGCCTCTGGTGCCAAAGTTTACACAATATGAATCTCTTTCTTCTCCTTTCCTCCCATGAAAGAAACACTTGATAGATTTTATTTCTGAGAAGAAAGAAGTTATTGCTTCAGGAACTAATAGAGCTGAAGAATTCTGAAAATAAATGGTGAAGTGCTTAAAGCCATTTTTGGGGGGGCAAGATAGTTTTTATGCCCCTTTGAAGCCAATGTCATGGGTGTAAATGAGTATTCCTGTCACTTATAATGAGGCCATAAACACAGCTGGTTGAAAATATTCTGCTCCTTTGAATTCCCCAGATAACCATGTTGACTCAATAACTGCTTTTAAATGATAAAAACATTTCTCTTTCCCACTGCCTATATCGTTACAAATAAACATGAAACAGTGACTGGAAAGCACGATTATAAAAACTCTTGACAGGTGTATGGACAAAGTGGAGGTTTAGAACGAGCACCGGTATTGCTTTAGATTTCAGGAAGAAAAAGGCAGCAACTGTTTCCATTAAAAAATATCCTTCTACTCACCAGGTGCAGATCAACACACGTAGAATTGTGTTCACAAGCGTTGGCTGTGCAGTCGTCGATGTCCTGGTCGCATTTCAGACCCGCGTATCCCGGGTTGCACAAGCAGTAGAAGCCGTCGACAACTGTAACAGAGAGAGCATTCCAGCACGAGGGTCTTTTAGAACAACTGGAAGGAGTGAAATGAGGTAAGCTGCAGTTATGACTACGATCTGGAAAAGATCGGGACTGGCTTTACCTAAAAGATGTGGACATGCTAAAAAATGGAAGTCAATGAAATGCAATATCTCAAAACACCGATTCAATAGGAAAGCAGACTCACATACTGCATTTTACCTAAACAATTCAAATATTTTGATGTAAGAATTATAAATCAACGACCCATTGTTAGCTTCTGAAAAAGAGATGGCATCTTACAAGCTAATGAGTAATTTCCATCACAAAACTGTACACAAAGTGCATATGATTTTGTCTTTGATATTGTGACCAACTGAGATGAAGCAGTTAAACGTTGTTTGGTTTATTGGGTTTGGGTGTATATTTTTTTTCTTTTTGTAAGGAATGCTTTAAGTTATACCACTATATTAAAGGAAAACTTCCTTGGGTTGAATTTGCCAACTCAACCTATGTTGTATTTCCATGCTGCATTTTAATCTTAACAAGCTAATTATAAGAATCCCCTCCCTTTTTCATCATTAATGGTCCAAATGGAGAGAAATCTTTACAGTGCTACATATGGAAAGATAGAATTCTTAAAGCTTACTGAAACTGATTTTTGGAGGTTTGGTGTTTGTTTATTTATTTATTTATTTTAACTTGGAGAGTTTTAGGCAGTGATATATGTAGCACTTTGGGGTCAGGTCCTGAAGATCTCATCTGAAACCAGTGAGTTGGAGGGCTGTATAACAATAACTTGCACAAATGACAGAACTGAATTCCTCTCAGTAGCGTTAGATGATATAATGAGGGGCCATGGCCAAAAGTTACTGTTTAGGAGATTCGTATGGGACTGAGATGGGGGCAACGCTACAGGAGTAGTGCATCAGTGGGATAGGCTGTCCCAAAGACTTTGGGGAATTTCTCCTCGTCCCTAGAGGCTTTCAAATCTCAGCTAGAAAAATCCCTGACCTGTTTTAGCGCTGTTGACAGTCCAGCTTCATGCGGGTTTGACTACACAACCTCCAGATGTTCTGCTTTCCAGCCAGCATTATAAGATTCTCTGAAAATTGCCACTTATACTTTATTTTTTTCACCAAATGTATTAAGTGTCTGATGGGTGGCAACAGCCCCACAAAACTTGCCAGTAAGTACTCCATACATAACGGGGGCTACTAGACTTAGCTTGCCAATCCAGACAGAATGTACTGAAGTGATTCATCATCAAGTTGCTTCTAAAACCTTTCAGTGTATCTATCAGTGAAGGTGCAAGTGACACAGTTACGTGAGAGAAGGTGCTTACTAGTAAACACACACTCCGTATTGCATCAGTTTGATATTTAAAGCAGTTTTTGTACTTGTTAGAATTATGCCATGTACTGCCTAACTGCTCCATGAGCTCCTTTTCAGCACCTGAATATTCTCTCCTCGAGTGCACAATGTAAGACGGGTTTGGCTAATTTAGGTATCAAAGGAGACAGCACAAATCTCATTAAAATTTCTCATTAGCTGCAGTTCTGACCCTCTGAACACACAAACCCCAGCGCCAGGAGTTGAGGCATTTGGCAAAAATAATCCTCCTGGTATCCCGGCCGTGGAGCTTCAGACAAGCTAAATTTCAGTAAATTATCCGCTGCTCTCCCCAGAGCAGCTCAGCGGCTACAGAGGCTGCAGCAGAAAGGCTGCTCGACATTAAAGGGAGTAACCAGACCCAACTCACTGTCATAGCAGTACCCGTGGAGGCAGGGGTTAGAGCTGCACTCATTGACATTGATCTCGCAGCGGGGACCCGCGAAGCCCTTCACACACTGGCACTGGAAGCCCAGGGGGAAAACCTCCAGATTTCCTTCTTCTAGGCACGCAGCCCCGTTCTCGCAGGGGTTGCTGGCCTCGCAGGGCCTCAGCTCGCAGTTCAGACCTGAAAAGGAGAAGGGCAAAGCCGTCAGCGTTCCACTAACGAACATATCCCTGCAGCTGCTGCCCGTTACGAGCTGTGTTTTCTTTGTGTCTGTGGTTAAAATTGAGTTGAAGAGTCTCAGAGGCACATACGCGTGTGTTACCATGCAGAAACATTTATTTGCATTGTAGAATTGCAAATAAAAAGGCAGTTTTATCTGTTCTGCTTATACAATGACATTGCTTTTTAAAATCATAACAGCTATCTCAATATATTTTATAGCTTTTTTGTTTACCTTGTCCTCTAAAATGGCTCAAAAAGTTTATTTTTAAATAATTAGTGAATTTTGCTTTGAAGCTTCCTGTTATTCCTTCCCGATACCCTGTTGTCACAGCTACCATGTGAGCTGCTTACACATTCACCTACAAACCTGAACATGAATGAAACGCAAGTAACCTTGTATAGTTGTTCTGCTTGGAATCTGTGACTACAGACAAATTATTTTCTTGAAATTATGTGTGTGTTTAATAATGAGCGATTGCCTCCATCTTTCATAAAAATTCCCTACAATAGAAAAACTCGCGCAGCCTCTCTGCTCGTCCCTAGGAAACGCTCCAGTGTGTAACAGATTATGTACATTTGTCTGGGCTAATCAAGGAACTGTGATGGTGATCTTGGGTTGCAGATGCCCTCGTCTACATCTTTAATTTGCAATAAATAGATCAAAAAGGATTAAAAGGCCCTTTAAAGTGAGTCTCAGTTTGTTAGAACGCAAGCAAGACTGATTCATGTTTTCTGGTAGCCAAACTCAAAACGATGTGGGCAGGCGGAACAGAGATCAAATGAGTTTGGGGTTGCAAAACTGCCTCCCTTTTCCCTCGGTGTGGCTGGAGGCGAGTCTGTTCTTTCAGGCTTAGTTTCAGACAGAGCTCAGGGGCTTTTGGGGCTGCAGCAAACTCTGTGTGAGCCCCTCTAAGTCCCTTTGAAGCCCATCTGCCTTTCAGCGACCCCTGAGGCTGGGCTGTGTCTATGCTGTGCTTTCTGGTGGGGCTGCCCAGGGTTTGCTGGACTTTCTGCCCAATTCCCTACCATCCTTGCCCCAGCTCTGCTGGCCCAGCCATTCTTCCTGGAGCATCTTCTCCCTGCCCCAAGAACCTCCCTCTTCCCTAGACAGGCTATACCTTGAACCCAACGATGGGCAATGTGACACTGCAACAAAAAGCAGCTGGGTAGCTGTGTAGAAGATCAAATCCGTGCAGTTAGGTTGTGGGGAGCTGACCTTGGCTGGCTGCCTGATGCCCACCCAGCTGCTCTCTCACTCCCCCTCAACAGGGCAGGTGGACAAGATAAGGTGGAACATCTTGTGGGCCACAGATTCACAGAATGACATGGGGTTGGAAGGGACCTCTGGAGATCATCTAGTCCAACCCCCTGCCAACAGCAGCAGCAGAGGAGCTGTGGCTATCTCCTTCCTGAATCCAGACCCCTGACATTCAAGTAGACCTTCTCAGAGATCAGATGCGGTCACCAGCTGGGTGCCACGCTCTGTCAGAGGAGGGACTCTTTGTCTGTTGTCCACCATCGCTTCATTGTAGTGATACTGTGAGAAAAACTTCTTGGTTTTCCATTTGGTCATCACTGACACCGTGTACCTTGTTCCACCTCCCCAGCTCCTTCCCCTGGCAACTCGACCAGGGGGCACCTCTGGCTGGGCAGGAGCTCCTGCACCATCCTCCTGTGCTGTTCTGCAAGCAGCACCATGGGGATAGTTCCTTGCCCAAGGTAGCTCCCTACAAGGGTATGAATTCCAGTGAAGTTGTTACTGATTTGAAGTTACACTAAAAGTGGTCCCTGAAAAAAAAAAAAAAAAAGGCATTTTCCCCCTCTTTGATGAATTAGCAGAAAAATAAATTAATGCTCTTCGTCTAGCTATAATAAAGCAAAACAGCACAAAGTAAAAAATATTTACATTATCCTGACATTTATAGAGAATGGTAAATTAAAATCTGGTCATAAAGTTGATGACCTGGGTTAACAATCCTATTTACCAAATGAGGCCAAAACGTGTGGTATGATATTAATTGCTAATAGTGTTCTAAACAGTTTTTTCAGTGGCCTCTTTCAAACAACCTTCACCACTCTCTAATTAGAAATGCAACCTCTTTTTCCTCCCACCCAGCTTTTCTGCATATCACTGCATGGAAAATCTTTTTCTGCTGCTGGCAGAAACGGCCAAGATTTCATTCATATTCAAACTGGGAGACTGGGAAAACAAAAAGACAAGAAAGTAATAAGACTGTCTCTCACCCACTCGGTGCCTTTCCCTGAATCAATTAATTTTTAACCATCAGTGTTGAGAATGAATAATTTAAAAGACCATTCCCTCACTCAAAGGATCACAACTATTTATATTATTTTAATACGATTCTGAAAATCATTTGCTATTAAATAATTTGTTATTAATGCTAATCAATATAAGTAGATAGAAAACAAGAAAAGAAAGTTGGCTGGTTTACAGTAGAATTTTTTGAAAAATGCATATCAACACAAAGCTTAAGTTGGGATAGTAACAGGGGATGGTGGTGACATGTGAGTGCAATGTATGCACCGCTGCTGTTGCTCTCACATGAGCATTTTTTTAAAAGGTATAAATGTCTGATTAAAGCTGTTTGGATAAATCAAGCAGCAAACAGATTATAGGTGGAAAAATGTGTTCATTAAAGTAGATTAATCAGAATACATAATTCATGTTTTCTGCATTTTTCATGTAAAATATTTGTTAGAGAAATTTTGTGAAAATGTGTCAGTATTAAATGTATAACTGTAGCTGATTAATTTGAATACATCTATTTTTTTAATAAATATAGGAAAGTTCTCACTTGACCTGGTAAGTTTCTGGAACTGTAAGTCTGTGTTTGTTAACAGAAAGGAGTGATTTGCCAGGGAAACAGTTTATAAACTGTCTCCTCCCACTGACATATCAGGATTCTTAAATTGGCCATCGCAGAGTAAAAAGGTAATATTCACTAAACAGAGTTAGCTGACACAAAAGAGAAAGTATGCCCAGCAGATCAAATGTGAAAGAATCAAACACAGAAGTTCATTAATGAATTAATAAGTTCAGCACATCTTTCCAACTATGCTTATTTCCAATTAGGTGAGTTTAACCTTTTTGTTTGTCTTGGCTATATTTTATTGATTACAAGAATAGATTGTCTTTACTTTGCTAGACAATTAAAGCCCTGTCTATTAGAATAAACATGAACAAACCCCAAAAGAATATGCACAAATGATTAAATTACACAGTCAGTTGAAGGACAATCTTCTTTTCAGTGGCACAATATATTAGATTAAATATTATACTTCTCTATATATAGAAGCATATGCTCATAGCATATACTATGCTTCTCTATTAGCATAAAATATATATCAGATAATGAATAATTTATTTGGAAACTCCTCTGTTTGTTTAGGGATAAAAAGCATATTGCATATTCAGAAATGCCATTCAGCTAATATTAATAAGTTCTCTTTTCTACTGTGATTGCTTATAATTCTTCAACAGTTGAATCTCTAAATATCATAAATGAACACTGAAAATAGATATTTTTTGCTGAAAAAAGACTGATATGTTAAGGCTATTGTTAGAAGTCAAATGCATAATTTATAAAAATGACATAGAATAGATTACCTGATTAAATAAGTTTTCATTTCTTTATGTGAAACAATTTACATTTGTTTGTTTTATTTGCACAGCATAAATCTGTACCTGAAATGTTTTAGTAGGTACTATAGAATTCTCTTATAATCAGAAATAGCATCTCTTCAATGTTGTTATTCTTTTTTTGGAGAATAATTTAATAAAAAAAAACCAATTGGTTACTAATATTTTAAGAAATTGAATCTGACAGTAGCTTTCAAATCAGCATTTTGCAGCAAAAGTATGGATTGAAATCAATGACAAGATATATCTGATTGCAAACTGCTGGCAGGATTGTGACAATCTAGTGAAAATAAACTGTCTGTGGGCAGTACCAGAACACGGGTGTCATTTGGAGGGCAATTCCTTACACAATACCAAGTCATCTGGGACTGTTGATAAATAGGACAGAAAGCTCTCAAGACAGACCAAGTGCTGTCATTGCCAAGTGGTCCATGTGGGGGTTTGGACAAGAGGAAGAACCAACCAAGTAGCAGCACCTGCTTTTGGGTGCTCTTTTTTTGGCACTTTTTGGGCACCTCTGGGGTCAGAGGAACTGTTAAGTTATGAAGTCTCATGATCCCAGTTGTAGCTGCTCCGATAGAAACAATGATGCTGATCTGGTCTTTGTATCTAACTTTTGGAAACTGGCTAACTAAAAGATTTTATTTTTTTTTCATTCATTTTATTGGGGCCCAGCTCCAGTAGCCCTATGACTGGTGTCACTGGATTCCAGTAGCCTTGCTTAGAATCTATTCACCACTGTTATAAATGTGATGAAACAACATATAACATATGAATTAAGTTAATAGCATTTTGCTTCAATGAAATGAGAAAATTACACCAGCTTAAAGTACGTCAGTAAAGAAACAACAGGGAGAAAATCTACAACAGACTGGTTTTATATGACTGGCATGAATATGTGAAATTTTTCAAAAGTTCATGTTAACTCAGGAATGTTTTAATTTAAATTTACATTGTTTAGTTTTTATGCTCAGGTTCAGAACACATACCCATTTTTTCAAAATGACACTAAACGAATCTCATATATAAAGTGAAAGCCAATGACTGATGTGAATCTTCCACTATAAATATGTTTTCTTAGATGTTTTCTTTTTTTAGGGTTTTTTTTTCCATTATCATCATAACATCAGTGCAACAGCATTAAGTTTCAGTCTTTCAGTAACTCACCTTTTAAAAACAGAGTTAAAATACACACCTAACATTAAAGTGAATCACCCTTGTTTTCCAAGGTTAAAATAAGGAAATCAAACACCATTCAATAAAAGTAAAAATGTGTTCAGTTATGGGAGATAATCTAGTACACAGCAGCACTGTAAAGCTATATAAAAGCCAAAAAAACCACATCCCAAAATTCCTGCCCCCAATCTATATGGAACTTTCTGTTTTCTCAAAGGCTGCTCTTTTGAACCTAGTGGATATAATAATTTTAATATAAAAAATTATTTGTTCACTTCAGAGAAATCTGGTTTTGGGTTTCATCAACTTTATGCAGCTCAGTGGTGCCAGTCCCCGAAGACTTTCATAAACTTACCCTCAAATCCCAGGAATACTAATGAGGAGTCAGTTACATGCCCAAAATTTGAGGTCCCTGTAACTCTAAAGATTAAACGTCTTCATGCTAAATATGAAACTGTCTCTATTTAAAGTTCAAAATTGTCATTTTCTATAACTTTGAAAAGTTCAGATGTACCTCTAAGCTCGCCATTACTTTATGAACTGTCTGCTTAGCTTGGTCTACTTTGTGGAATAAGAAAACTAAATGCCTCCGCAACTGAGATGATTAAATGCTAATAAAGGCAAATAAAAAACCAGAAGTACCCTAGAAGTGGATAGGAAGGAAAAAAAAAAACCCATGGAAGCATGCACGTGTTGATATTACTTGAAATCAAGCAAAGTATTACTCTAACCATTTAAAAATATAGCAAGTGTTTTATTTCAGTTCAAATTTACAGCCAATCCATTCTTTTCACTGGAATGCAAATTCTACTTGCCATGAAAAGAATTGCTTTGTGATTCTATATCTAATCTGTGAAAAGGCATTTTTTTTGTGGAATCCCTACTAATTGAAAATCAGTAAGTTTGTTTAGTTTGGTTTTTTTTAAAGCAGGATGTTTGCAAAGCAATACTTAGCACTTTTCAAGTAAAAACCAGTTCCTTAATTGTATATGATAAAGCAGAGCATGCAGCAATGCTGGAACGAAGCATGAGATAGACCCACATCACAAACTTTAAAATGGAAATCACACAGAGATGTATATATTATTGCTCCATACCTGCATACATTTCTGTAAAAACAGACAAAAGACAGAAGTTGGGCATATTATTTTGGTGCATATTTTTCAATTTTTAAATATACAAGTTCATAACTACTAAACAATGAAGATATGTCTGTATCCACATCTGTGCATTTCATATTCCGACATATGAGCAGGCTTCACTCTTTCTTAGAACATAGCAGAAGAACACCACTAAGGAAACAATTACCACAAATTTATTCCCCACTGAAATAGATAGGAATGCTTTTTTTCATTCTTTTGTCTCTTCTGTGTTCACTACATCACAATTGAACTGGAATTCCAGGAAGCTGGTATCAAACTTGGATTTTTCTTTTTGGCCTAGGACCTATGGGTGTCATTTTCAGATACAGGAATGGCCACCTGTCATTCAGGTAGCCAGTCCTTTCTGTGTTTTGAGAACCTATTTTCATTTTCTTAACATTTCAGAGATTGGCCAGACATAGCAGCTGACACCAGGATTATTATTTTATGGCTTTTATTTGTGTATTGGCAGATGACCCTAAATAGGCCTGGAATGTAGAAAAATAAAGCTGCCGTCATTTGTTTCATCGGCCAAATCCTCCCCCCTTCAAAATCTAGTAAACTTTTATTTGAGCAACAGCAATGCCCTCATATAATTTGTAGGGCAGCCAGGGAAACTTAACCATATTTTAAGTCTTAGAAAAACTGTGCTTTGCGCATAAGTTCTGCAAAAATTAAGGGACGGATAAATACAGATTCTCATTTGCAATGAGTATACCTTGTATCATCTACGTAACTCCAGTCTCCTCCTGTGGCCAAGGCTCTGGCAGACCATTCTCAGAGAACGACTAATGAAATGCAAACCCCTGATCTGCTGCAGATGACTGGATTTACACATGCAGTATTCCCAGAATACTCAAGGGCTGTAAAGGCTTAGAAAATTTTTCTTGTGGATCAAGAAGTGTCCCAAGGTGCAAACTGAAAGCAGAGCTGAAACTACAACACATACCTCGCTGAATTTGTATGGGCAGAGTTAAGCAACCAGGGCTTTTAGAGATGCCTTTGGGTTCTCAGTGCTGTTCTGGGAAGGCCCCGGGTTTCCTACAGATCTTGTCACATCTGCCAGACCCTTGTGGATGCCTAATGTACCCAAGAGCATCTAAACTGACACTAGAAAGGGCTAGGCGAAAGACTTGCTCGCTGAATTGTTTCATTGTGGAGGCACAAACACCTGAATTTATGTATCTAGATGGCAACTTTTAGCAACAATAGAAAAATCAGATGAAATATGAGAAAAAAATTCCGAAGAAGTTCTTCAGTGACTTCGTATGTGAGCCAATGGCAAGTCCCAGTTCAGACTGATTCCAATTTAGGCATTTCACAGCCTTTTAGACCAACCTCCTTCTTTATTGCTTCGAGGCAATGCCTATTTTCCAGGTAATATACCACAAATGTGGCCACTCTGCTGCTTTATCCACAGAAAGCTCCTGCGTGATGCAAAGTGCCCGTCATAGGTCTTTGCACCACTTTCACTTTTCCCCTAAATAAAATTTTATTTGGCCGTTCGGTGTCGAGAAAGTGGCAAAACCAGGTATAAACTGGTGTGAACAGGAGATGTTCTTTTATGGTCTAACAGAGAGAGGCTAGAAAGAGCCACAGGTCTGGCAAAACTGCCTTTTTTTGCATGGGTCTTGGCACAGGAAAGACTGAGATTTAGCCTATGAGGACTGAAAAAGTAATTGCTCCATTATCTCTACTCTAGTTTTTTGCCTTCATGAACACTAACATTTCTTACTTATTATCTGTTTTGTAATTAGCTGTTCCCATAATAGAGTGTCCTAGGCTGAAAACTCCATTATTATTCTTGCTTTTCAACAGACTTAAGCATTTTTTTTTCTGCTGAGTTGCCTTTCTCACTAGTTTACTTTCTTTTGCAACATGTTTAATGGCCAATTACCGTTTTTGCTTTAATCTTAATTGGAACGCATTTGGAGACATGTGTCATTAAGGCTGCAACAAATAAGCAGACATTTCCTCAGAACTGAATTTAATTTTCCTCTACAATTACATACATTTGATTAAAAAGGTCATACCTATTAACAGCATCTAGACCAAACACATACAGTGTATTTTTTTAAAATGAGTCATGTAATAATTTGGATGAAAGGATGAAATTCTTTGCTCCATTTACTAAATAGCTTTTTTTTAATTAAAAAAGGAGAAAATATTCATGTCAACTCTTACAAGGCTATCACAAGGGTTATCACCTATCAAATCTCTACATGAAAGGGACATGTTAGTGCTTTCTTCCTTCCTGAGCTTGCTTGGGGAAAGCAGAAGTCCATGGCTCCATGGGTCCATGGGTCACAGAAATGTCCTTAAACACCGGTGTAGAAAATGGGGAGATTTTGCAGTTCTGGTGTGGGAGTGCAAGATCTGTTCCTAGCTTTCAAACCCAATTAAGAATAAAACAGCCTTATACCTTTATTTTCCTGTAAAAATGAGCTGGTCTAGAAATTGTAGTGGGATCATTCTTCTTTTGCATGCTAAGAACGCTGAAAAACAGCACACCTGGTACAGGGGCAAGCTCACCATCATGGGTTTGACCTGATTGACCAACCAGAATGACAGATGGGCCCTCCCTCCCCCCTCTAAAAAAAAGAGAGGAGAGGAAGAGATAAAAGAGATTTATGAGTTTAGAAAAATAACTAAGCTACTTTAATGAAAATATTAATAAATAATGAAATAATAAATAATAATAGGAAAAGAAAAAAGAAAAAAGTATACAGTATGATGATCAGAGGATGACAGTCACGTCACCAGCAGGCACAGGGAAAAGTCCCAGACTGGACTTGGTGACAAACAGGAGCTGGATTCCAGCTCTGGAGTCAGGAATGCTCGGATCAGGATCAAAGGCAGACGGACAGAGTTCTCTTTGGATGTCATCCATTGAAGGAAGAGAGCTGACCCTTTGATCCCTCAGCTTTTATACTGAGCATGGGGTGGATGGGATGGAATACCCTGTTGGGCAGGTTTGGGTCACCTCTCGTGTCCGCTCCTCCCCACAGGTGTGACCCCTCTACGCTTTTCCATTTCCGACCCTCTAATGGGGCGAATAACGAGGTTTCCTGACCTTGGTTGTTATAGCAATAAATATAAACAGGAGCCTCTCTGTGAATTAGTTCTGTTTTACCTCAAGCCAGGACACCTCTGTGCACCATGCCTTGGTATGATCAGGTCCTATCACTCTGAGAGCAAACAGTTTCTGAACAATATGCTGTTAATTTCAGAGTTTAGTTTGTGAGAACGGGCCCAGCTAAAAAAGTAAAATTACTGAACAAAGTATTAGTTCTGTTTTACCTCAAACCAGGACACTCACTTTGTTACTCTCTCAGCAAGGACTGATCTCTCCTAGTTACGACTGACTTTATTGATGTGGCTGTGTGATACGTAAATATGTTGGCACTAACAAATCTGTGGATGGTAAACCTGCATTTATTGCTGTGGCCATGGCTGTTAGAGGAATATTTGAATATACCCCAAGGTTCTTACAAAACACCAAACCCACCAGTGCCTCTAAAGATGGATGAAACAGGTACTGACCGGGGTGAAGCACCTAGAGGTACTTTGAAAGCAGATGTCTAATCCTAGAATAACTGAAAAGTGTAAGGAAGACTCATTTACTAGGTAGTGGGCCAGGTTTACCAAGAAACAGTAAAACAGTGTTTATTAGTGGAGTGTTTGAGCAAATACATATATAAGATACCTACTAAGATATCTTTGAAGAATAGAAGGAACTTCAGGTGTTCTTCCCCTTCATACAACTGAGCAAGAGCCAGGTGTAATCTATAAACTGATGTGCTCCTCCAGCTGTAAGTTATACAAAGACTTAAAACTGGGGAAAGCAAATAAAACTGTAGCAATCCAAAAAGACAGTTCTGATTCTCTGGCATGCATGGGGGAATAATAAGAGGTATGTTTCAGCCTTATAACAAAATAAACAGCTTAAGACAAAAAAATATGTTTTGCTTAATCACAACGGGCTCCTCCCCACAGGTGGGACCCCTCTACGCTTTTCCATTTCTGACCCTCTAATGGGGCAAATAACGAGGTTTCCTGACCTTGGTTGTTATAGCAATAAATATAAACAGGAGCCTCTCTGTGCACCATGCCTTGGTATGATCAGGTCCTATCACTCTGAGAGCAAACAGTTTCTGAACAATATGCTGTTCATTTCAGAGTTTAGTTAGTGAGAAAGGGCCCAGCTAAAAAAGTAAAATTACTGAACAAAGTATTAGTTCTGTTTTACCTCAAGCCAGGACACCCACTTTGTTACTCTCTCAGCAAGGACTGATCTCTCATAATTACGACTGACTTTATTGATGTGGCTGTGTGATACGTAAATATGTTGGCACTTCAAATCTGTGGAGGGTAAACCTGCATTTATTGCTGTGGACATGGCTGATAGAGGAATATTTGAATATACCCCAAGGTTCTTACAAAACACCAAACCCACCAGTGCCTCTAAAGATGGATGAAACAGGTACTGACCGGGGTGAAGCACCTAGAGGTACTTTGAAAGCAGATGTCTAATCCTAGAATAACTGAAAAGTGTAAGGAAGACTCATTTACTAGGTAGTGGGCCAGGTTTACCAAGAAACAGTAAAACAGTGTTTATTAGTGGAGTGTTTGAGCAAATATATATATAAGATACCTACTAAGATATCTTTGAAGAATAGAATGAACTTCAGGTGTTCTTCCCCTTCATACAACTGAGCAAGAGCCAGGTATAATCTGTAAACTGATGTGCTCCTCCAGCTGTAAGTTATACAAAGACTTAAAACTGGGGAAAGCAAATAAAACTGTAGCAATCCAAAAAGACAGTTCTGATTCTCTGGCATGCATGGGGGAATAATAAGAGGTATGTTTCAGCCTTATAACAAAATAAACAGCTTAAGACAAAAAAATATGTTTTGCTTAATCACAACGGAGAGCAGCAAGGGGCTGAAAATTATGGTGGGTTTGAAGTTTGGAAAAATATTTTTTTCCTCCTTAGGATAAAAGAATGAGGAGTCTTGCTCACTTTTATTGAAAATTAAAGGGCATGTTGATTTCAAAACATAATCATCATCAACTTCTGCTTCCTATTATTCTCTGTGAGTACTTTCATGTCTGCATTTAACATGCTTGCACATGGGTGGAACAGCATGTATATAGATATAGATAAAATATCTATATATGTTGTATATAGATAAAAAATAACAATGGGAACTATAACATTTACTAATTACACTGTTCTTGAGTTGTGTGTTGATTTTTAATGGAACAAGACAGCGTTTCCTGACAGAGACATGGGAGCTTTCATTCTGCTGCCCATGAAGCTGTTAGGACCCCTAAATGAGATAAACCCTCACGCGTTGTGTTCCTCACACTCTTCCGAAACACTTCATAGCAATTTCACAATAACTGTGATTCTGTTATAGAAAGGCTGTGACTGTAGAATCAATATCATAATAGAAAAGTTAGTATAATAACTCTCCAGCTAGGATGCTGTAATGGAATCAAGCTCATAAAAGGGCTGAGAGGACTGCTTAACTCTCTAATAGATAAGTTACTGTCAAGGACTATTAGTGATAATGGTGTCGGCCAGAACCGCAGCCGAGTAAACGTCTGAGCTGTTTGTCTCCTGGTGCTAATATTAAAATCTTTGATTTGCCCTGCACCCAAATCAAGTTTATCTTCCTTCCTGCTTCCAGTTCCAGTAATTACTTTGCCAGTAGGGAATGCAACAGAAAACCAGTTGATACCCTCTCTCTGTTTCTCAACAACTTAACTTCAGAATGTCCCCTGATAAAAAACGTTCAATACACGTGACTCTCCGCGTTGTACCTCGGATATGGTAGAAAATGGGCCGAAAAGGGAGACATTTCTAAAATAGTAGCATATTTGCAGGGACTATTAGATTAGGAACAAGCAGAAGCAGCTACGCTGGGTAGGTACTTGGGTTAAATCTTGATTGAAACCAAGATTATAGTGCAGTATGTGTAGGTGGCAGCACGGTGAATAGCATACAAGCAGAAGCAGCTACGCTGGGTAGGTACTTGGGTTAAATCTTGATTGAAACCAAGATTATAGTGCAGTATGTGTAGGTGGCAGCACGGTGGATAGCATTTCAACATCCAAGTGTGAGATGGAATGGTAATTTGTACTGCTCCAGTCAGTGACAGGGCATTAGTGAAAGCAGAGAGAAACATGAAAAAAAGGGAACTGTCCTATTAGGGCAGTTAGAAGATACTCACAAGCACATACAGTATTGGTGGCACAGGTAACTATTAGAAATGGCAAAAGCATATTATATAAATCTAGATGCTACCATTTTTTCTCCATTTGGCCTGTTTAGTGAGGCTCAATAACTTCTAGGATTTCTGTGAGGGTTTACACTGGAATCTCTTCAGTAATAACATAATCTGGTATTGATATTTTTTTCTGTTTTATCAAAGCTTGAGCTTCTTCCAAACCAAGGTCAAGAGAGTTACGATCTAGAAGTATCTGGACTTCGAAGTTCATTCTTTTATACCTTATCCGCACTACAGGTAAAGCTCTATGATTTTGGAGAATAGAAATTCAGTTTTTCTCCTCCATAGGCCAAGGTGTTCAGGTGAACATTTGGGAAAAGCCAAAGGTAGCAATTTCAGTGGCAATAATTCCAACGAAATAGTAGAATATATAGAAAGACCAGTGGTCTACACCAGCTGCGGGGGAATCCTCTGGCAAGGGAACTCGGATGGAGAGGAATGCCTCAGTTTTGTCACTGTTGGGGTTACAGCAACAGCCTCAGAAGACGTACTTCTCCAGAGCTCTCCATGCATTGACTTCACCATGGAAATCGGATTTTCTGGAAAGGTTTTGCCCATAGGAAAACTAAAGCATCGTTCAAAGATCAGGCTTGTAGAATTAACTGGCACAGCCTGGACTGTTGGACATTTGAAGAAAAATCCATCATTGTTCTTAAAAGCTTTGGATGTCGTCCAGTACTCTGCTGAAGCCATGGGAATGAATTTTGTCGAAGCAGACAAATCCATTCTTTAAAAAAAAAAAAACCACACAAGAAAAATATAAGAAGCTATGACTATGCAATAATGTTTTAACAAAATTCCTTCATATTCATATAGGACTAATGTAAAACTTTGTTAAAATATAGAAGTACATATTCAGGATATCAAAAAATTTGCAGCACGTAAAAATGAGAAGTAGCTGTACTTGATCGCTAAGTGACATGGAAAGAAAGCAAAAATGCGAAGATTTTTCTGTTTTCTTTTTAAAAAGAAGAGGAAATAATGAAGAAGAGAAAGGAAAATGGAAAAATCAAAAATTTCTGGTCATAGACTTCCATAGTCTCCTTGTCAAAATAAACAAATAAGAATAGTCAAGGAAATAAGGAAGAAAGAAAGGTAAATATATGCAAACCAGTTTCTATAGATAGGATCCATTTCTAGCTAAATCTGACAGGCTGCCTTTTATCTGAATGCACCTGAATGCCTAAATCATGCTCTGGATCCCTTAATTCCACATTCTGTTTAGCAGAGGTTTGCTGTTTGCACCCTGAGCAACTGGTAGATTGTATGTTCCTAATAGTGGTGCACACCCTTCAAGGCAGATTTTGTTATGGGAGAATCAAACCATTACAATGTATTATGGAAATACAGCTTCAGATTGCTTTCCAAGTAAATGCCAGCATTCATAATACAGCATTTGTGCTGTTCCACTAACAGAAGAAGAAAGAAAACTTGAAAATATTCCAAAAATAAAAGAGACGTTCCCGTATAAGTTCTACCATTAATATAATGTATTTACTTTCTTAATAAAGCAATTCTGTAATCTGCAATTAGTGAACACAAATGTATTCATTACAGTAATGTGAATATTTCCACAAAATTAGAAAACATATTTTAATTACTCATTATGTTGGCTTACTGTGAATTTGTTAAAGACTACATTTACAGCAGTCTGATAGTGAATAAACAGATGGCGCGAGACTGAGGTAGGGTCTTCATACGAAATAAATTCTGCTTTTAGTTTTACCATCATAAATCTAGGTAACATCATCAGAATTCGATGTTGAAAGGTGCCGAGTTGTAAAGTAAACAGTCTCAAAAAATCTTCTATTTCAACAAGAATCCCACAGATTCTAGACATCCTGTACCAAGGACATGATGTTTTCAGAGGATCTCAGTTACCATTTATGAATCTTGCCAGCAGTGTTCAGCTTTACCATCGAGGGTATTAGACACTGCTGACTTCTTGAAGGATGACTACAGAAGTGTTGGCTTTCTGAAATTTTAATTACTTACTTAAGTATCTACATGAATACTAAAGTATTCTGAAAATCTGGCTGCTTGTGAAACAAGTACTTCAGAGAGCAGTATTTCTAACCCTGGATTGAAATTGATTTCACATCTCTCTGAGCAGAGGCAATTCTGGTACCGCACTACCCATTTACTTGGTTTTATACTAGATTTCATTCAGCAGAACATACATTAAAACTAATAAAAGTGACAAACTAAATTTTGACCATTAACTAAAATAATAAGAACAAACATTGGAGCTCACTCTTCTCTCATGAACGATGAATTTAATGCAACTGTCTTCCCTAAAGGGGCAAAGCCCTGCTGGCTCATCGTACCAAGAAAATTGCCGTTTAATGGTTATTCTGGAATCCTAAGTATGTATCATTATATTGAACAGTGGGAGGAAAAATGTGTTTTTATTTAATTTATAAATCAACAAGCGCCTTTAATTGAGATTATCACTTGAACTAGATTTGCTCCCGAAATGACACAATTTGTCATTTTAAAATATTTTAGCAGTGAGTGTTTAAAAGCAAACCCCCAAAATTTCTATGAAACAGGTCACAAAAAAAGCTTGTGTTTTAAATGTATTCCCTTTAAAAGCATCAGCAGAAAGAATCACACACAATTTATGGATTCCAGGATAACTATAATTTATTTTCTGAGAATGAAAAAATAAATTAGACAATGCCATGACCAATTAAATTAGAGAGCAAAACGTCCAGAAAAGCAACTGATCTTTGTAATGGCAGCCTAACGGCCATATGCCTCTCACTTTGTAAATAATCTTATTCTGTTAACGAACTGATTTTAAAGTCTCCATTTTGATTAACAAAGAAACACTCCTAGTAGATGTATAAACAAAGTTTACTTCACATTACTGGCAGCCTCAGGCATAATTGGCCGGTCACTTTAAACGCTTTGCTTGAAAAAATGAAGGACTAATAATGCTGTAGGAAGAGTGAAATGAGTTCAGACAATTGACAGAAATGCTTTCTAAAAGTTAATTATGTTTGCTTTCCCCTCTCCCTCGGTGTTCATTACCTTTAAACGGAGCCACACATTGGCAGGAGTAATTACCAGGTTGGTCAATGCAGGTGGCTCCATTCTTGCAGGGAAATGAAGCACACTCATCTATATCTGTTTCACATCTTGCACCTTGGAAAAGAGGGAAGATTTAAACATTTAGTAAGACAATCAGGTGCCAATTTCTAATTCGTTTGTGCTACAAGCAACTTGTGAGGAGAAACTAGCATAAATCAGCCAAAGAAAGAGCCACACATACTAATGCCAGCATCCATTTAATTCTTATCACCACAAATACATGACAACCTATTTCTGAGTTGCTAAACGGTAACTTATCTTCCCTCTGTGTGGCATCTTTGAAGGCCTTTTTAAATGCAGACTAATTTATCTTGTGCTTATTTAGTTTACAGATGGAGTCAGCGTTCCAGTTTGTTAGAATGCAAATGAAACAGGGCAGATAAAGAGGAACGAGAAGGAAGCAGGAGCAAATTAGCCAATGATGTCTTAATGAATGCTTTGTGGACTACCTGGCTGTGGAAAACAGGGTTTGCTGTGAGCACAACTCACCAGTGAAGCCAGATGGACAGCTGCATTCATAGCCACCAACGAGGTCCGCACAGGACGCGTTATGGAGACACGGAGAAGAGTCACATTCATTGATATTTGCTTCACAAGTTGTGCCTATAAATGCACAATCAGGCAAAGGGGACGTAGTTAAACACCAACATTTATTTTTACTGAATATAGCTCACCTACTGGAATCTATTTGACACCCTTTTTATATTCAGATTTGGCATCTATGGCAGTTCGTTGATATTTTTAATTTTAAGCTATTCACTAATTTCCCCCAAAGATTAAAAGTACAGTCACTGAATAGATTCCTAAAGCTTAAAGCAGGCAATTTTCTTATTATATGAATATAGAAAAATAGAAAGCAAATTACATTAAATATAACAGATTGCATTGCAGTGACATGAGAGGAAATATCCCTTGTGTTCATGAGAAGGGAACAGATGTACTCCCAGAAAATGGAAAAACAATTTGGATGTAGACAAGAACACAATTTATTCAAGTCTAGACTGCAGCTAATGTAACCAAATAGCTACTTAAAGAATAAAAATACTCTATTGCTAATTTTTCCGAGTGAACTTAATTTTTTTTATCATTTGAAGAATAAATGAAAAATTACATCAATTGTGAGGTTTGGGAAGCTCAAAGAATTTTAATAAATAAAAATGCAAGTGGGAATGGTAGAAAGCAGTAGAATTAGCAGTAGATGTTTTGCTCTGTGACATTTGAATTATAGATTGCTTTGTATTTCAGTGATTAAAAATCCATGATGTTTAAAAAATGATGCTCTGAAAAGAAAACGGAAGCACTTTAAATTCCTCACCCGAACTGAAAGCAAAGAATAGCTGCAGATATTATTGCATCCACTTATCAAAGTGATTACAGATAAATTGTACAAATATGTCAAGAATAAAACTTTTCCCACACAGGTTTTTTTCTCCGATTCTGCTACATTAACTCTGCCAAGAGTTTAAAAAGCTTATAGAAAACAGTATATGTTATTTGCAAAATTTCACTGAACCCCACTGATCCATTTTCAACAGCCAAGCCACCAGCCAGCAGAAAACACCCAGTTTCATGGTGAAAACAAAGTAGATAAGTTTAGTCAAGATGCACTCACACTGAATTTACATGTTTATAACTTCAGATGACACTAAAATAAGTATTCATGCAACTTATATGTTGGTGTACCTCTCCAAGTAGATTTAGAAAGATTTACATAGATTTACAAGTCTGTGGACTCTCTCAGTACCTTGAAATCCATCCTGACAGATGCAACTGAAGGCATCCAGGCCATCCACACAGGTGGCTCCGTTGTGACAAGGGTCACTGAGACACTCGTCCACCTCAACCTCACAGTTATTACCTGGAGAAAAACGTAGGATTCACGTTTTTAGGAACAAGCTGCTGGTGTGACACCAGTGCAAGCAACACCACCATGAAGGAACCGAGGGTAGGTACGTGGAACTTTTAACACTGAGCATAAATTCTCTCTGGGGAATTAATTTCTTGTTGATTACAGGCAAAAGTGAAATGCACATGTAACACATGGTGTTTAACAAAGATCTGATGGGGATTTTATAGATTCATGTACAGATGTACTTCAAAATTTTACGTCCTTTCCTATTTTAAGGGCAGTAAAATCTCAAGTTTTCCTGAAGCATCACAAAAGTGTAAGTATTGTTTCAAAGGCCAAATATTATAATATCACAGTTTTTTTCTCTAATATTCTTTTTCATTCGTTTATTAATTTCTGGATTTGCAATGAGGATCTCGATGGAAATATTGGGAAAGATTTCCATTATGGACAAATATTTTAAGAATTCTTTTTGGAAACTAATAATCAAAAAGGTAGATATTGCCATATATTTTTAAATATGTGGAGCAAAAAATTATAGATGCCGATTTCTAGTTGAGAATGATGTACCTAATATTTTTTCTGGCCTTTGAGGCAGAACAAGGCTCAGAAAGTATTTAATTGCATTTTGTATATGAATTATCCAAACAGATGTTAATGGCCTCAAATTTAATATTACTTATGCCTAAAAGGTAGGTACAAATATTATGATTGTTTCAGAAGGGTTTTGCGGGCATTGTTTGGCCACAGAAAATTGTATAAACTAAAAACACTGATCTGGTATTTTGTAAAATTGAGTACAAGAATTTAAACAACCATTTCAATAAAATAAGACCTTGCCAAGAATTATCACAAGTAAGATAAAAAAAAAAACAACTTTATATTTTGATGATAATAATAATAATAGAATAAACCAACCATAGAAAAAAGATACAGCATTTCAATATATTACAGATACAAATACTACAGCTGTTAAATTACAGATTATCTCATCTAAGTGGATGCCTACGTTAGGAAGTAGAGCAATAATTTAAGAGATATGGGGTCAGCTCAAGATCAGGATTCCTCTGGTTGCCTGTGTGCTCCTTGACTATTGAGCCAGGATGGATCTGGGCTGCAGAGCTGACCTGCTGCTCAGGGAATCCCAGCTGTGCTTGACAATTTCCTCATACAGGTCATCAAAAAGGCTCTTTCTTTTGTTTTTTGTTTGTTTTTTTTTTTAAACCTGTAATCTGGAATTACCATGAGATTATTTCCTCATACAGGTCATCAAAAAGGCTCTTTCTTTTGTTTTTTTGTTTTTTGGGTTTTTTTAAACCTGTAATCTGAAATTACCATGGCAGTATGCTGACACAACCAAAATAATTTTATCAGACTCTGTGCTAACGACAATGACCTGCAGGGGAGGTTCAAACACGAGGAGTTAAACCTGCCCAGCATCTTGGATATATTTTTGGCAGTTGAGACCCTTCTTACTGGAGCCTTATTATTATAGGAAGCACAAAGCAGACAAATTAAGGCCAACTTGCATATGGCAAGACATCCTGTCTAAAACAGTATAAAGTAAGAGTTACTGGAGTGGAAATAGCCCCTTGTAGTCAGTATTTTTTACAGCTGAATACTCTCATACAGCAAAGTCCTGTTTTGTGCCAGGAAACAAAAGTTGCTTCTGCTTGAATCAGAGGCACGCTGCTAAATTATATCTAGTGCTACTTTTGGGTAAGCTTCTTTTCTGTGGTTTAGGACTGACTTAAACATGTTACACAAGGCTTGTTTGGACCCACCTATGAAACCAGGTGCACAGAAGCAGAGATAGCCACCCAATGTGTCTTTACAGATGCTGGAGGCTCCACACGGCTGTGACAGGCAGGCAGCAACATCTGCTTCACAAAATGGACCCGTAAAACCTGGTGAAAAATAGAGTAACAGAGGATATAAAAACTTTATTGTCCCACTTAGTCTGAGAAAATAGACAAATGAGAGACAAATTTTGCTAAATACTTTTGTGTTCTTTACTTAACATTTCAAAATTTTATTTAGGGTAGAGTAAAATATTCTGATTTCTTTGAAAATTTCAGTTTCATAGACAAAGCAATTAAATGGAACAAAAGAACTGTATGATAAAGCCATACTTGCCATAATAATGAAAACCATTCAAGATACAATGGATCTTCAAGAGCAGCTGATAGAATGTCAATTTCTTCAAGTGGTTTTATGCAGATATTCCTATTTTCATTGTAAGCAGACTGTTGATGAAAGCCTGTTCATTTTTAGTGTGGTGTTCTTTACACCAGACTAAAGAAACACCCTATGTTTCTAAGCCAAGAAAGAAATTTGTCCAAATATATTGTATTATAAAGCAGATATTACAAGATCTGATAGGTTTGGCAGCTTTTTGGTATTGATTTTTCAAACCGGTTAACTTATAGTTAATAAGAAACCTTATCTTGTGGAACACTGAGCACCTGTTTTTCCTCTTGAGGGTTACATGTGCACAAAATTTGAGAAAGAAATTCAAAGATAAAACATGAATCTACATTTTACACTTAGCGTATGCTGGCCATGGTGTTATAGTTTCTGAACCCATCATCCAACAAGAAAATCACATGATTCATTGATGACACCACCTTCATTTTAGAAGAGAAACAATAAATAGCCTCAAGTAAATATTCCTTGTTCACTGAAAAGCAGTTGTTTTCAAATACAATAAAGAATTTTTTTAATTAATTGATATAAAGCAATTAAAGAATTATTCATTCTGTGTGGAGTTGGGATCCAACTGCTGAATAGAAATGCTAGGTTTCAAACTTTAGGCATTTTAGTTCTAAATTTTTTTTCATAAAAAATCAGTGAGTTAAAGTATAAGAAGTATAGTTTTCCGTTCTCCTATTAACCGAACACTTATAAAGTTTCTAAAGATTTTTTTTTAGATTCTTGCAAAAATAATGTTTCAACAAAGATCAAAAGAGACTGGACCAATTTATTATAATTTAACAATTACAGCATGAAAGGCCACTAAAGACTTAAATCAGAGATTTGGTTCAGTGAGCTAAATATAATTAATTTGAATGTCTCACAAACTTGGCTACGAAGTCTGGCTGAAGATCTGAACTTCACATTTCATTTTTTAAAAAGATTTATAAAGGAATACCATGTTTCAGTAGCACAGGTATTGCCAGAACAGATTCCAGTGTGCCATCGAATTGCCCCATATCTGACCTTGTGTTCGTCAATGTTTTTTTACATAACAAGGAGAAAAAGGAAGAACCTTTGGTCAAAGATGTTCAAACAAATCTGTATTCCTACGGCGTGCTGTGATCGCTCTACAAACTAAACATAACCCTGGCTTTATAGCACTTATTAAGTGCAGATCTAGAGTAATAAATTATTACCAAATTTTTAAAGTTCAGTCCTGCTTGGGCCTAGTTTAGCATAGTCTTTGAATCAAAGGAAATGTAAACCAAGTCCTTAAGGCACAACTGAAGAGCCTCCTGATGTGGGAGATGTTCTAGTCTTTGAACAGCTGGTGAGATGAGGTAAGACAGCAGCTCCTGACCATCAGGGTGAATCGGTGAAACATAAACCCTGCCTGGTGTAACAAGCCTTGAAGGCATAAATACAAGACAATGCATATTGAAACAGCCCTACACGTGCAGTCACTCCTAAATCAGGAGATGCAGAAAGGTGTCTTCAAGCTGTGTCTCCCTCCCCTCCCAAACACCAGCTGTGCAACCTTCTCACACAGCTGAAGCTTTCCTCCCTGTTGATTGCCATTAAAAATTTAAGCATCTCTCATTTTTGTCTTTGTAAATTAGCTGTTAACATCTGCTTACTGAAGTACTATATAAAACTAATATAAAAAGTTATGATATAGAAGTAAAATGGAAACATTAATCAATGATGGGAACGGTTATACACAGATCTATGTATAACTATTATATGTGGTGATGCCACTGCCATCCCCGTGGAGAAACTGCATACAGAAAAGCCAACACGATTTTTTTTGTTTGACAAACTAAACACATGTATGCTTTTATTTCTGTGTTTTGAATAAAGTGTGGTAGTTTCAGGGCCCAATTAAACATCTGGTTTTGCATAAAGTTTCTCATGAAAACAGACTCAGCAGCGGTACTTAAGAATATACTATTTCCTATAAAAAGAAAAGAGTAAGTTTTGGTTTATTTTTCTGCTACAGACACTCAAAAGATACTTTATGAATTTAGATAGTGGAAATTTAGAAGCAGAGTATTTAAAATATCTTTTTTTTTTTTTTTTTTTTCTGAAATACCACATTTACATTCTTCAGACATTTCTTTCTGACAAACCCAAATGCCTCATGACAAAAGTGCTTTTTACTAGTCAGTTTGTGACACTTAACTCTCCAGGGAGATCACTGCACTGTGATCCATTCTGACACAGTCCAGCCACACAGTGATTTATGGCAATTTCACTACATGGTTCCTTAGATTCTGGATGGCAGGTACATCTGAACCTATTAACTGGAACCTCGAATTAAGGGTTATTGTCAGGGCCAGCAGGATTTGATGTGCATTCATTCACTCTTGTTGAACAAATATTACTTCTGGGGAAAAAGTTACATGGTTCCTGTTAAAATTACAGCTGGAAAAAAACTTAAACAGGCTGAAAGTAGCAAATGTCAGAATTTAATAAATTCACTTAAAACCCAGACAGTATTTTCACTGTCATTAAGATTCTTACATACTAACTGGTTGCTAATTTCTCCTTATTTGCACTGGCTGTGATAATAGTAACATAGAAGCCATTTTATTAATTTGGTTTTTGAGATAGAGTGATTGCTACTGTTTTATCATTCAACACCTACCATAATGAAATGCTACTTTTACTTGGGTGCTCTAGAATTTGAAATATAAAAATTGTACTTATTTCAAAAATTAAAATTGTAGAAATTGTAAAAAAAAATGAAACTAGTAATAGCATAGTTGAACAAAATAGAAAAAGGGTAATAAAGAGGAAAAATTGTCACCTTTAGATGAAAGATGGGGAAAAAAAAAGCTGCTGTTGCCTCAGACAATGCAACAGGAAAGTGTTTTATAGTGATGATCTGCTCCAATAAATGCATGTGATTGTTGTATTGAAGTAACCAGTCACAATTATAAAAGACACGGTGGAAGATGCAATTTTCTCTGTTGTATCCTTCTTGCATATAGGGTTCCTGGAACTCAGAGATCAAAAGCCGCTAATTCTCAGTAAAGATAATTTGAACTTCAGCAATTAGATTAGAATAACAGAATAACACTCCTAAAGTTTTTCAAACTTTATGTTCTAAAATTAAAGAGACTGAGAAATTATGAACATGTGACTTTAGGAAAGCTTTTGTGTTCTCTGAAGACTACTCGTTTTCACAAGCAGAATTCCTGATCTACAGTGGCCACAACCTGAAAAAAGGCATTCTGTTTCTGTGAGAAATTGAGTTGTTATTTTATTTCCCAGAGTAGCTCAGTGGCAAGTCACAACTTCTGTTTCTGTAAACATGATCTGAAAGAAAGTTAAAATGTATTGTAGGAAGGTGCTATTATGAGTATTTAGGGTATTTGTACTTCAGTTTCTTACCTACATATTCCATTCCTGAAATAAATAGGTAAATATTCTATGGCAAAGTAATTTCCACAGATTTGCAATTTTCTGTCATTTCTGTTTGAAGTGTTTCAACAGTTTGAAATCTTTTGCAAAGTTTTCTCAACTCGGTAGTGAGTGAAAAAAATAAATTTAGGCTGTACGTCAGTTTTTATCCCATCACGTTTGCATTTTCTGATTAAATAACATCTCAATGGATATTCCCCAAAAAGCTCTAATGGCAGCTGAAAAGTTGGAATTGCAACTGGCTGTGAATTTTACATTATGATTTTCTGCCGGGAAGACTGGAAAAATGTTTTTTCAGCAAACACGTGTGTAAATCGCTTCAGCTTAATTTAGTCAGCCCACCTTCTGCTCAGCACTCACTTCAGTATCAACAAACACATACACATTTTAAAATATCCTTGACACCACAAAAGTTGCCTCGTTTGTATTAGGTTGTTTACTGTAAATACTGCCGTGACAATGACAGCGTGCTAGTGTACCTGCTACGGGCAACAAAAGGAGATTTCATCTAGGCTACAGAAAATATCTTTTCTCCAGGATGGGTTTGCTCTAAGACTGGGACCACACATAGCTTGGGCTGCCTAAATCCGTGCTCGTTCAGACAGTTCCTAGAGGACAAACATCACGGACAGACCTAGCAGAGCTAGATGCATGCCATGTATCTGCCTGAACCCGCCTGCCTCCCTGGCTCTCTTCTAGGCTTTCACCGAGCAATTACTGCTGTCCACATCCTCCTGGTCACCCCTGTGCTCGGGTAGACATTCTTGGCACAGGCACGGTAATTTCCATTCACTGATAGATTTGCAAGTGCTGCTCAACCCCTTGTTTTTAGCTCTTCAGGAGAGTTAAAGGGCATCGTTATTTCCATTTCACGAATGCAATCCACGGTGGAATCAGGCTGAAATTACCAGTACCATAAACTCTGTGCACCTGAATGGAAATTTCCTGGCATGTTTACAAATTAAGAAATTTTTTAGATTAAACTGATTTCTCTAACAGTAACAAGCTGTTCTCTAACAGTTTGGTCACTACTTATTAAACCCCATTGCTTTTCTGATAATAATCTTCATTCACCAACAAACTCTGGCAATGGGTAATAATAACTTCTGCCTGTGTTTTGTGATGGAAATTGGAATACCTACAGCTCCATAAAGAGGCACAAATCCTTTACAGCAATAAATATTACCAGGCTTTGGGAGACAGGTAATGGTTGGCAACACACACATATTCCAGGCGTGTCATGTGGTGACTCTGTATGGCAGGTCTACATCTTTAACACCATATTTTAAAATATTGTGTTCAGCTAGGTTTAGTTTAATAATTGTAATCAACTTTTATTATTCATAGAAGGATTATGACAGCAAAGCAGGCAGGGCACAACCTTACTGACCTTCCAGGGGTCAGTAAGGGGGTCTACAGGAGGGATGGGGAGGGACTTGATGACTTTGAAGAGTAGGGTAGATGGTTGGACTCGATGATCCCAAGGGTCTCTTCCAACCTAGATGATTCTATGATTCTATGACTTTTCGTCAGGAAGTGTAGTGATAGGATGAGGGGTAATGGTTTTAAATTGGAAGAGGGGAGACTTAGATTAGATCTCAGGAAGAAATTCTTTGGTGTGAGGGTGGTGAGACACTGGCCCAGGTTGCCCAGAGAGGCTGTGGCTGCCCCATCCCTGGAGGGGTTCAAGGCCAGGCTGGATGGGGCTTGGAGCAACCTGGGCTGGTGGGAGGTGTCCCTGCCCAGGGCAGGGGGGTGGAACTGGATGATCTTTAAGGTCCCTCCCAACTCAAGCCATTCTATGATTCTGTGATTCTATGAAATAAGTGTGTTAGACCAGGAAGAAAGAAGGTCAGAATAATCTCTAATAACAAAAAGTAGTGACAAATCAGGGCTGAGATGAATCTAGGAAGTCAAAGTCAGCAAGGCAAGGTCAGATTGGCAGGAGCCTGCTGGCACACTCTGGCATGTGGCAGGGAATTACATCACTTCTTGCACACGCAGAACTCCTGAGCAAATATCTCAGCGTGTAGATTTCTTTTCCCACAACACCAGTACGTTGTTGAATCCCATTCATCTTGATTTCCCTTGGATCTGTTTTTACAGATTACTGCCTGGTTCTTCCCACTTTGTACGTATTTGTTTACAACTGCCAAAGAAGCTGCATCCTTGGTCTGTGTTAGGAAGCAGACTGACACTTTCCTTTCTCTCTTCTACAGAATCTAAACAATCAGCTATACATTTCCTCTCATTTCTTTTTTTAAGGGTACTTCATCTCTTCCTTAACACAGAGCAAAACAGCAGAACAGAAGTTAATTATCTAGAAGTCCTTTTCAAGAGAGTGAGTTCTAAAACCCTGCTGCTAGTGATCTTCAGATTTGTCTGTAAGATCTCTGACCTTTCTGTCACTTTCTTTTTCTCCATTCTGCCCCTGTCTAGGATTTCTTTCTGCCAGTGAGGGCTAATGAGAATATCACTTCTCTCTCAGCAGCCTGACTTGAATGACCATTTCCACTGCTTTGGACAAGCTGGACATTAAGCCATACAATTTACTGAGAAGATAGGAAGAGAACTATTGCTCTACAGTGTTTTTCTTTTCCAAAACCCTCAAACTTAGGAAAAAGGTCACAAAGGCCAAATACATCTTCCAATACTGTAGGAACATTTTTGTCAGTTCTACTAAAAGATGGATTAGACCTAGAGAAAAAGGATTAAGTAAGAAGAGAGGCGTACTCTATACATCTTACAGAAATACATCAGAAGACTTATAGCTATTGCAACAGAAGTTTGATTATGTACCACAGCAGGAAACTTCAGATTCTCTATTATTTACACTAAGAAGCCACAGAATAAGTTTTTATTCTGACTGTGCTTGCTGCCTTGGAATGTGTCAGACTATCTTATCATATGGTGCTATGATGCATTAGAACAGAATCTAATGCTATTTTACAAGTGCAGGAAAATATAGCCACAGAAGTAGAGAGCAAAAAGGAAAACCTTATGAAATAATAGCAGTTATCCATTTTTGTTTTACCAGAAAGACTGCAAAAGTGGTCAGTGTTTGTGGTTTCTTTTGGGAGGATGTCAAGGCATACTGAGAAGGTGATGTGTATCACAGTACATACCTTGTTTCTTATTACCAATAGGTAATTTATTACCCTTCCCTATAGAATCTCTTCTTGTAATTTATAAGCAAAAACGGTGGCATTTATAAATTCCCTTATGCATAACAAAAAAAAAGAGAGTAAGAAATTGCCTAATAGAAATAATTTTGATTTTTTTCCATATCATTTCTTTGTTGCATCATCTCATAGATCGAAAAAAAAAGAGAGTAAGAAATTGCCTAATATAAATAATTTTGATTTTTTCCATATAATTTTTTTGTTGCATCATCTCATAGATCAGCCTAGTATGATATCACTTAGGGAAACATATATACAGGACCAGAAAAGGGGCAAAACTTCAGAAGATAACTCAAGTGAAGCTCCAGACACATACTCCTCTCCTTCCTTTATAAAGGACTGACTGTATATGCCACTTTGATATTTCTTCAAAGAAATGCTGTGTAACAAGACCAAAATAAATATTTGAGATACTTGTTTCCAAAGCAGGCAAAACCAGTCAGAATTGGGGAGAAAGCAATGCTGCTGGTAGGTCAGCACGTAACAGCTGGCTTCAGCTGCTGGGCCAGTGGCATTTTTTAGGCATAAACATCATGATAGTTCACAGGAATAGATTAGTTACCTAGAAGGAAAAAATATCTTACTACTCAAATATCTCTTGTTTAGATAGAAAATAAAGAAGTAACATGCCTTAGAGCACCAGTAGCAAGATTAACTTGGATTAAAAGTGAGGAAGCAGAAGTGGAGGCGTATTTTTTCTTAAAAAAGAGAAGAATGAAGAAAGAAAAAAATCTTTAAAAGTTTTTTTCAGAATGCCTGTTTTGTAGAAGTGCATTTCTTAGAGGACTTTCTGTTTGGGTTTTTTTCTGTCGCTGAGAGTTTACAGGTAGATTACACAGGAATATCTCTGCCTGTCTAGAATTAAAAAAAAAAACAATCACTTCTTTCTTCTTGTGCTCTTTTCTCAATGCTGATATATGCAATGGTCATGCTTTAATAGAATATATAGAGGATGGCTTCTGTTTTCAGGGTATTTTTTTCTGCTTTAATAGTTTATTTTGATGCTTCCTTTTAATTGAATTGGTTTACAATTGCTTGCTGCCATTACTTATTTTTAGTGATCTACCTAATATATCCAACACCCAGTCATTATTGATAGCCTTACATTAATGTGTATCACCATAAAAAGCTCTCTTTATTGTGTTATATTATATATAATTATTATAATTATATATATTGTGCTATTTTTTTTTCTGAAAAAGAATAGGAAGAGTTTCTAGTAGAAAGAATTAAGAATTAATGAGAAGTAATAGCTATTTCATTCCCTCAATAGAGTACAGAATTAATTCAGAACAGCACCTTCTTAAAACCAGTAATGGAGACTGATGGAGAAAATTTACATAATTTTTTGTGTCCTCAAAGTTTCTATTTACTTGACAGGTCTATATAATTTCCAAACATTTAATATTTCTTAGAAATAAATACATGTGAATTTAAATAGAAATCAACTATATGTTATAGAAAAGCAATATTGACAATATAAAGAACAATTGTAATAATTAATATGAATTCTATAACTTCTGACAATTACACAAAATTTAACTCAGCTTAACATTTCTAAAAAAAAATAAATCAGTGAAGTATGAAGCTCCCAGTAAAATCAGCACAAGCAATGGGCAGTGTTGCTGTCCCCTCCATCACTCACAGCTCAGAGGCATCGCCTGCCTCTCAGAATTCATGTGAAAAGAATAAGGAGATAAGAGGATGAGCTGCCCCCCTTGGTGTGATTAGTGGACAGTGGATTAAATAAAGAGCTCTTCAGTGCAATATTCTTATTTTAGAGATAAATTGAATTTGTTATGGAAAGTAAGTTCAATGACTTCATTTAAAAGAGAATGGTTTCTGAAGTGCAACATAAAGTTGGGTATGCATTTCCTCGGGAGTGTAAAATTTTTTTAAAGTAAAATTAAGGAAGATGAATAAGAAAGTAAAAATAAACATACATTAGCCTGCTATTCATATCATTCATGATTGATATTAGGCTTGGCAGATAACACACAACCAAAAATTTGGGGTTGAACTATTTCTTAGAATTTGCTGCTAAGAAAACTGTTGGACAGAGAAAAAAAATATAGGTATTCCCTTTTATCCATCATATATTTTCTAGTTTATCTTTTGTAATTTTCAAAGATAATATAAAAGCCAAATATGATCTTTCATTTCTTACCAGATTCAAACACCATATGATACCAGAAAAGCTGAAAAAAACCCACAATAGTTTCTAGGAACAGATAAGTAGAAAAAAAAAAAAGAAAAAGTAGGTGATAAAAGCCTGTGAAGCAACAAATTAAGACTTTGCTGAAGGTCTGGCCAGGCAGTTCTGTTAGCCAACAACCTCATTAATTTTATGCAGTATTTTCACTCCTTACTAATGCAAATAGAACCATAGAAAATGAAAACTGAACAAATGTTAATCATTTTTCAGTATATTGCAGGACCAGAAGGAGATTAGTTTGACAGCAAATTGTTGAAGAAGGAGGTTATTTTAGAGAAGGATGGGAAAATGTAAAGACAGAACAAAAACTTAGATGAAGAATTAAATGAGTGTATGGAAATGTCAAAGGAAAAGAATAAATGCTGTCCAAAATAAGGAATGTTAATATTGCTAAAAAATTGGCAGTAGAACAAAGACAGTTCTGATTTTGTCCATGTAAATAGACTCCAGAAGGATTTTTTTTTAAATCGGAGATTGCCA
Source organism: Calidris pugnax (assembly GCF_001431845.1). Taxonomy (NCBI): domain Eukaryota; kingdom Metazoa; phylum Chordata; class Aves; order Charadriiformes; family Scolopacidae; genus Calidris; species Calidris pugnax. The sequence goes on along the minus strand of NW_015090767.1, from coordinate 2,611,596 downwards.
AACAACATAGCAGATCATAATTCCAAAACCTTTAGATCCTTAATTAGAAATTTGAATATATTTAGATATGTATTGGACAAACCACTTCTTAATTATCTGCTTTTCAGAAATAGAAGTTTTGAACAATTTTTAAACAATTGTTAAACATAAGAACCAAAATTTATTTTTAGTAGACACGGCAGACTAACTTCAGAAAATGGCCATAATTTGGTTATCACCTTAACTGCTCTATAAATTTAATTTTAATTTTAAGCATATTTACCAAAATTTTAAGTATCTATAGCTGTTTTCTGGAAAAGGATGTCAGAAAAGAAATGAGATTTGCTTTTCTCATATCAGAAACAGAAGAAAATAGAGAGGAGACAGAGATTGCATCAATGTGAAGGACTAAGCAGAGTAACGGGTAGACTATAACTCAAGCTTTGGAAGTCTGTAAAATAAAAAAAATCTCACAGAAAAAATGATGGAAAGCTGTGTATGTGAGTGTTGGCATGTGTGTTTATACACCCCCGTACATCACTCCACGCATGTTTTTGTTTTGGGTTGGGTTTTTTTGGTAAAGTTAAAGTATGAGTATTTCTGCTTACAAACATATGCTTTGTTTCTCAACGTTACGGAATCTCTAAGTGGGATGCATACATTACTGGCTTATTTTTCTTTGAAGGAACTGTCTTGCATAGCTGTTTTATGAAGCACTGCATTGTCCATGGTAGCTTTGGGGAGGTGTATTGAAACAAAGCATTATAATACAAAAATACCCATTGTCTCTGATCATGTCTCCTTTTGCTGGCCACCTGTGTCTGACAATGTAGAAGGGAAACGAGGGAATTACTCATTCCTCTTCTAGTCCCTGCATGTTTACAGCTGGATTATGTGACAAAGGTAAAAACTTTCATATACTTTCATGTATGGTAACTAAAAATAGGAAGACTTCCTATAAATAGGAAGACTTACACTTAATAGTGTGTTCAGTTTAGGCTGTAAACAACTCAAATAAGTTTGTGTCTGTTTCCCATTCTCTGAAAGGAGGAATGGAGTTTCATTATCTTCAAGGTATGCTTTGAAAAGAAACTAACTGCTGTTAAAGATACAAAATTTGGTGGAATATGTGACAACTTGAAAATGAAATCTTAACATACCCATAACCAGACAATCAATATGCAGTTACTCTCTGTAGTCTTAGAAAAGTGTTGATATCTTCATGAAAGTATTAAAAAAAATTTTAAAAAGACAAAACTGTAGCTATCTACACCACTATAGACTTTATATAGCATGCAATACTCTTGGGAAAGTTCTTCACAGTGAAGGTGCTAATAAACAGCTTGAGTGCTCTTTTCTGAGACATCCATCAGTGTCTCACCTTACTCCTTTTCTCTCTCACCAATGACAGTACCCTAAACAAACCCAGATATCCTTCTACACGTAGTCAGTTGTCTATGCAGATAATCTCACATGCTTAGCATTATTTCAGTTTTTTTCATGATGGCCTTGCTCTAAACATATATTTGACAAGGAAAGTTATCTATTTTCTACAAGAAAGTATAGTTATAATGACATCTGTGCGTGTCATCGATAAAAGGATACTTAAATATAGTAACATATTGAGCTACTGAACGACATTTTCACCTCAGTCTTCATTGGCAAGGGCTCTAACCACACCGGCCAAGTCATGGAGGGCAAAAACAGGGGCTATAAGAATGAAGAACTGCCCACAGTAGGAGAAGATCAGGTTCGAGACCATCTAAGGAACCTGAAGGTGAATTAGTCCATGGGAGCTGATGAAGTCCATCCATGGGTCCTGAGGGAGCTGGTGGACGAAGTTGCTACGCTGCTTTCCATCATATTGGAGAGGTTGTGGTGGTGAAGTTCCCACTGACTGGAAAAGGGGAAATGTAACCCCCATTTTAAAAAAGGGAATAAAGGAAGCCCTGGGGAACTACAGACCAGTCAGTCTCACCTCTGTACCCAACAAGGTCATGGAGCAGATCCTCCTGGAATCCCTGCTAAGGCACATGGAAAATAAGGAGGTGACTGGAGACAGCCAACATGGCTTCACCAAGGGCAAATCGTGCCTGACAAATTTGGTGGCCTTTTATGATATTGCCACACCCTTGGTGGACAAGTGCAGAGAAACAGATGTCATCTACCTGGACTTACGCAAAGCATTTGACACTGTCCTGCACGACATCCTGGTCTCAGGATTGGAAAGTCATGGATTTGATGGATGGACCACTGGGTGGATAAGGAGCTGGCTGGCTGGCCTCACTCAAAGGGTTGTGGTCAATGACTCAGTGTCCAAGTGGCGGCCAGTGATGAGTGGTGTTCCTCAGGGGTCAGCACTGGGAGCAGTGCTGTTCAACATCTTTGTAGGAGACATGGACAGTGGGATTGAGTGCACCCTCAGCAACTTTGCCAACGACACCAAGCTTGGTGGCATGGCCGACACGCTGGAGGGAAAGGATGCCATCCAGAGGGACCTGGACAGGCTTGAGAGGTGGACTTGTGCAAACCAAATGAAGTTCAACCAAACCAAGTGCAGGGTCCTGCACCTGAGACGTGGCAATCCCAGGCACAAATACAAGTTGGGTGGAGAATGGATTGAGAGCAGCCCTGAGGAGAAGGACTTGGGAGTGCTCATGGATGAGAAGCTCAACATGAGCTGGCAGTGGATGCTGGCAGCCCAGAAAGCCAACCCCATCCTGGGCTGCATCAAGAGAAGAGTGGCCAGCAGGTCGTGGGAGGTGATTCTGCCCCTCTCCTCTATTCTGGTGACACCCTTCCTGGAGTACTGTGTCCAGCTCTGGAGTCCTCAACACAGGAAGGACATGGACCTGTTGGAACGGGTCCAGCAGAGGGCTATGAAGATGATCAGAGGGATGGAGCACCTCCCCTATGAAGACAGACTGAGAGAGCTGGGGTTGTTCAGCCTGGAGAAGAGAAGGCTCCGGGGAGACCTTATAGCAGCCTTCCAGTACCTGAAAGGAGCCTATAGGAGAGCTGGGGAGGGACTCTATGATGCCATTGATATATCAGACCATAAGAAAAATGTAGGGATGCCAAATGTAAGAAGCAGCAAATGAAAAATTAATCAACAGTTGGGGAGTTAAGTCCTTTATAGAAGAGTATAACTTTGGTGAATTGTGAAATACCGCTCTGACATTTTTAATAGGTCTTCAAAATAACTGTTTAATATTGAGAGAACAGATTATTCCGTTCCATTCTGTTACTGCCATTCTAGTAGTTCTAGAAATGAAGAGGCTCAAGCTAAAGGCTGTCAAAGAGATATTTCTTCACCTGGGGGATTTGTAATGGGTTATTGCAGTATTTCTCAAGACATCACTGCTTAGTGTCCGCTTTCGTTAACAGTAAGTGGGTGTCTTATTATCATCTTTGAAATAAATAGTGATGTTTCTATTAGAAAAATGCCAAATTTTCAAGTTGTCTGTCAGGGCTGGAGGATCAAATTGACGGTACGAATGAGCTGTTAATCAATAGAAAACTTTTTTTTTTCTATATTTTTAGCCTCGTAAATGACAGCACATTATTGGAAAAAAGAGAGGAAGCCAGCAATTTTTTCTTGTTCTGTTGCAGAAAAATTTCACTTACCACTGGCATGAAGCACTATACTGATAAAGACAGGAACACAGGAAGAAAAATGGAATTATAAAAGAGAAAGTAACTTAGTAAATCTATTACACCTAGTAAGTTCAGATCCTTTCACAACAGTGAGAAATTTGCCATGACTTTCTTAGTCATACGTTTACTTTCTTCACCACAGACTTACTTAACATCAAACCCCTGTAAGAAACTTTTTAATGAACTTCGAGAAGTATGTTGCTCTTCTCATTTGCCCTTGCTTCTTGTTTTCTTTTTTCATCACAGTTTTTTTGGATTCTATATTTTTCCTTCTCCTGCACTAGGTTGCATGCTTCTTTATGCTGCCTGGTATGTGCTGGTGTATAATGAATGGTTTTCAGTGCCATATGTGATTTTCCTTCTTCCTTCTCCATCCCCTTTTTATCTTTTGTAAAAACTGTCTGTAATTAATAGGTATGTCTATTCAAGAAATGTTTTTCATAATTTTATTGTTTCACCTCTTTTCAATTTACCAAAATTATAAATATTTCAGTCATTGAGTGCAAAAACTCAGTAAATGCTGAGAGAAAAATATGTGTGAGAATAACATAATGAAATCTCACGTAAGTAGAAATTGCAGTTTTGTTTGCTCTTATACATTTAAGTCCACTTTTTTAACAGATAATAAAAAATAGGTTTAAAAATTAAAATCTTACTGTGCCTCTGGGAACAATATAAACAAACAGAAGTTGCCAGCGTATTACAGAATGCACAATTAAGTGTCACATCATAATGCACACTTTCAATACACCGTGTCTGTGCAATAACATGACCACTGCAGGAATGAGCTCCTGTGTTCTTTTTTACCAGTATAAATGTCAAAGTGCAGATTTTCCTTTGTGTGGAACACGTTTACCGAGGCAAACTGAAAACAACATTACAACATTTACAAGTGTGGAAACTTAAAACTTTGCTGCACTGTCACCTTGTTCTAGTGAAAGTAATGAAAGAAGGGAGAGGTAAGTGTATCTCAAAATTTGATTTACAGGTATTACATATACCATATATTATTCTCTATATGGCTTAAAAGCTGGCTACTGTTGCATTACAAAATTGTTACAATTCTTCTGACACTGTAAAGATAAAACAGATGAACTGATGTTGTCTTTCTGCCTTGACATTTATAGCTTTTTGCTTTGTAAGCAACAAGCAGCAATGTCACTGCAATTGCCTGCGACTGAATGACTGAACTAAATATGGAAATAAGAAAAAAACTAAGTGGTTGGCAGGATTAATTATATAAATTTATCTGTGTTCTTAAAAAAGAAAAGCACAGCCTGCATTAAAAAAGAATTTTGTCAAGCCTACCTACATGTCATTAGCAAATGTACAACCTGTTACTCAATTCTTAGAATTGTCTTTAAAGAACTATATTGCTTATTAAAGTGTGTCATCCATTAAGTTTATGAACAATAGAGTCATTTAGCAAGTGTAATAAATATCAGGATAATCTACTCTGACAAGAAAGTATTCTGAAAGCATGTATGAAGAGATTTTGTGCATGTGCACATATATAAATGCATACAGATTGGTGTACATAGCCATAGCTATGTTTACATTCACATAAGAACCAGAAGAAGAAATGTCAACGAAGACATCACCATGCAGCTTACAGATTTGTTTACAAATAGCAGTGATTACACTGTCTAGAAGTAAACTAAATTTTGGATGCATTTATTTATTATCGCTATGTAAATGTAGCATTTAAATTAAGCAACAAACCCAACAAACAAACTCATTGTCTTCTTTTCCAGGATTATTTTAAGTTTACTGTGCATCTATTGCGCATCAGAAATCTAACTATAATGAATATGTTCATCAAGAATATCTAACTTTTTTTGAACCACTCTGGTACAGTACAGCTTACAAAATTAAATACAATTATAAGAAAAATCAGCTGAGAAAATTTAAACTGAAAAACAGAAATGGAAGGAATTTTTCAAGAAATTTTAGTTATCTAAATCTGAATGTTAGATGCTTACAAATATCAAACCTACAATTAAATGTATGTCTAGATAAAATAGTCTTAAAATCAAATAGAGAACAAGTATAAAACTGGATAAGTTCGTAAAATTTAATATCAACAAGAAACTGGAAGCTACAGAATAATAATCAAAGAGGCTAACAAGTAAAGTAGAAATCTGTGACAAAAAAAATAGAGACATAAGGAAGTTTTAAGGTATAAAAGCAAACAGAGTGGGGTGGGTTGACTCCGGCTGACAGGTCAGCCCTCACCCAGGCACTTGCTCACTCTCCCCCAGTGGGATGGAGGAGAGAACTTGAAGGGGAGAAGTGAGAAAACTGGTGGGTGACGTTAAAGACAGTTTCATAAGTGACACAAAAAACCCCAAAAAACCTAAGCGATGCAAGGCAGTCACTCTCCACCTCCCTCCAGCAGACACAGTCTCTGAGCAACAGCTACTTTAGAAAAAATTCTCCCCCCTTATTGCTGAGCACGAGGCCATATGGTATGGGATGATTTAAGAATGATTACAGAATGGTAGGAGTTAGAAGGGACCTTCAGAGATCATCTAGTCCAATGCCCTGCCAAAGCACCTTCACCCAGAGCAGGTTGGATAGGAACATATCCAGGCAGGTTTGGAATATCTCCAGAGAAGGAGGCTCCACAACGTCTCTGGGCAGCCTGTTCCAGTGCTCTGGCACCCTCAAAGGAAAGAAGTTTTTCCTCATGTTCAGATGGAACTTCTTGTGTCTGTCTTCGTGGGATCCTGATATGATATAGCTGTAAAATCTTTTCTTAGCCTTTTCTTCAAGCTAAACAGGTCCAGTTACCTCAGCCTCTCTTTGTGCATCAGGCTCTCCAGGTCCCTGGCCATCTTCATGGCCCTTTGCTGAACTTGCCCCAGTTTACATGTCTTTTTTTTAAGTGGAGAATGCAAAACTTAGACACAGTCCTCCAAATACAGTTTCCCAAGTTGTTTGATGAACTCTATGAGATTCCTGTTGGCCTGTTTCTCCTGCCTGTCAAAGTTCCTCTGGATAGAAACCCTAGCCTTCAGCTCATCAGCCATTTGCCCCAGTTTTGTACGACCTGTGAATTTCCTGAGAACGTAACCCATTGCCCAGGTCACTAATATAAACACTGGACAGATTTGATACAAGTATCAAATAATGATGAATGCCACTAGTTACTATTTGCCAGCTGGACTTTGTGCCACTTACAAGGCTCACACACTTACAAGATACCACATACTTATGGTCCTATATACTTATGTATGCCTAATTTGCTTCCTAATTATTTCCCTCTGCCATGCATAACGCTTCACTCCCACAGATTCTGCCTCTGTGCAGAACAATCTGGGAGTCACCCGGGGGTGAACTTATCTGTAAATAGAAGCAAGGAAGTGATTAATAATCTCTGTCTCTTCCATACCCTTTGGCACGACATGGACAGATCCAAGTATTCTTCATCCTTTAGCCACACCTGCTCAGCTTCCTGCACATTGGAATAGGCCGTTACCGTGTTTGAGAAGGGTGGCCTGGGGCTCCTTTTCACTCCAAGAGTGGGGATCCAGTCAAGCAGATTTCTCAAATAAAATGATTTATCCTTAAATTCAGGGCTGTGATTGTGGTGTTTTGTCTTCTCATAAGATTTGCAACTCAGTCACTGGGGCCAAGGCTGCTTTACATCCCTCACTAGTTTTTCCTTGTTTGTGAGCAACAAATCCAGGAGAACATCTCCCCTGTCATCTGCTTGATCAGCTGTTTAAATTTTTTTTTTTTCTCAACTCTGCAGCTGTCTGCTGGGTTGCTTGTGCCCAGCGCTATTAAACCACCAGCAAATACTGTGGTCATTGAAATTGTGCATGATTATGAGGGCCTCTGGTGATGAGATTTCTTCAAGATGTTTAAGGAAGGGTTCATTCACGTCCTCGTCTTGATCAAGTGGTCTGTAGCAGATGCCCACCACACCACCTGTGTGGGTTTGCCCCATAATTCTTACCCATAAGCTCTTGACTGGTCCGTCATTGATTCCAAAGCAAAAGCTCAGTATATCTGAGGCTCTCCTATGCACAGTGTGAAACCTACCCTTCCACTGGCCTCAGTGTCTTCTCTGATAGATATGGTTTGTCCTCACCTATTGTCAGAGCTCCCCTGTCATCTGCTTGATCAGCTGTTTACATATTTTTTTTTTCTCTCAACACTGCAGTTGTCTGCTGGGTTGCTTGTGCCCAGCGCTATTAAACCACCAGCAAATACTGTGGTCATTGAAATTGTGCATGATTATGAGGGCCTCTGGTGATGAGATTTCTTCAAGATGTTTAAGGAAGGGTTCATTCACGTCCTCGTCTTGATCAAGTGGTCTGTAGCAGATGCCCACCACACCACCTGTGTGGGTTTGCCCCATAATTCTTACCCATAAGCTCTTGACTGGTCCGTCATTGATTCCAAAGCAAAAGCTCAGTATATCTGAGGCTCTCCTATGCACAGTGTGAAACCTACCCTTCCACTGGCCTCAGTGTCTTCTCTGATAGATATGGTTTGTCCTCACCTATTGTCAGAGCACAGTGCCTGTCCAGTAATTGCAGCTGTGCAGGCAAATCAAGAGTATTCCCTCTGTTGCTAGAGACATAAGATTCCAGCATCGCCCATCTTGGAAGTCTCCATCCACTACTCCTTTAAGCATAATCTCTAGCTGTCAATCCTTCCTTGCATAATGTGTCTCAGGGTTTTGCCTCTACAGAGTATGTGGAAAGGCCTTATTGATCTCCTTGCATCCATTCTCTGTGATGTTGTGCAGTCTGCTCATCTCTTTCACAGGTGAGGCCACCACCACCCCCACCACAGAAAGAAGTATTGTCTATAGCCCAAAGCCTACATGGCAACACCATGTTTCAGGAGCACTGCCTACATCAAAGCTTCTCTTTTGCCTGGGGTAACTGCTTCAGTTGATGCTGGAGGCTGTCCTATAGCACATTCCCACCATCATTGCAAAGATCTTAGTCTTGAGCACAGTACCAAAAAACTGCAACTGAAAAAGTACTATTGTTTCATGTTTAACTTGCTACTTTCCAATCAGATAATCATAGAACCACAGAACCACAGAATCATTCAGGTTGGAAAAGACCCTTGGGATCATTGAGTCCAACCATCTACCCTACTCTAAAAAGTTCTCCCCTACACCATATCCCCCAACACCACATAATGACTCTTTGGCGCACAATAAAGATAGCAGGGAAAAAAAATATTAACAATTACTTTCACTATACAAGTATCATCTATTTAAATTAGCTGGTTATATTAAAAGATATTACACTTCCATTTATAGATGCTGGCCTGTAGCACCAATCTAACTCTATGGAGAAAAAGCCACACTGAAGCATATGATTTTATATATCTGTAAGATACTTTATATTTGATAAAAATTATGTATGCCATATGAAGACAGAAAATTTGGTCTGATATTATTGATGACTTAAGTTATTAATAGCTGCTCTCATCACTGCAAGGAACCCTTATGACAACTACTGTATAAAATCTCCTCATTTTTTTCTTCAACGTATAATAAGAAATTTAAAAAGTATCCTTTGCTAGTAGAAAAGAAGGAAACAAAATCATTCTACCTTCACGGAAGGAAGAAAATTAACTTTTGCAAAGATTTAAAAATTCAGAATTCCTCAAAGATTCTGGGGTGAACACCATGGACAGTGTTGGCTGATTTCTAGGACTCTTCATTCATCAGCTTGCAAGGCAGGACTTCTAGTACACAAGCTACGTTTTGTGAACAAATTCTGCTGGCATAGCAATTGTAGAGTATGCTTAAACAATACCTGCTCAGTCCTTCTCGCTTTTCAAGCCAAATAAATGACTACTTAGTTGTGTGCTTATGAAAAACTATTTCTTTCTTGAATACCACAGAGCATTTCTCACCTAAATGTCACCTGACTTCTTACCTGGCAAACAGCTACAGTAAAATCCACCAATCAAATCATGGCAATGGCCTCTGTTTTTGCAGGGCTCGGAGGAACATTCATCAATATCCGTGGAACAGTTTTTGTCTGACAGAAAAGAAAATGAAACATTAAAACTATAAATCATACTGGGTTTGGGAAAGCAGAAAAGCTACTTCACAGTACCAGTGACAACTGCATAATTTGAGTTTTCTAGGTTGGAAACACTATTTTATTTCTGCTTGACAGCTTCAAAACTAGAGATATTCATAGATCATAGCTGATAGTTAACAAATTAAATATTTTAAAAGAATAAGTATAAGCTACATTTGCAAATATATTGTGTATTCTAGCATAACATCTCAACACTAGAATTACTAGAATTATATGCCACTATTTTAAAACTATTTTAGAGCTTTAATAACCTCAGTAACAATAACAAAAATATTTCTCAAGGTTGCTTCCATGTTTAGATGCATAAAGTCACTTATTTACTCAGCTGTTTCTTCATTTTTTCTTCTTTTAAAGAGATTTAATTGAGCTGCAATTCAAATTAATTCAAATCTGAGACAACAAAATTATAGGAGAATGTGCAGAAGACATTCAGAGGAGAATATTCAGAAGGCTAACAGGTGGCCTATGAAACTATTAACTCATTTGGCATACCAAAGAAAATCCACAGTCCCTCATCTCTCTGTTGTGCACTGCATCAACTAAGAGCAAGCTCTAGCCTGGTATAAATTATACTGGTATCTTTCTGATCCAAAATTAATTCAAAATCAAGGCACAACTGTCGAGTTTAAGAGCTCTCGTGAACACCAGAATTTACTCTGGTGACAGAGAAGGGAAACTGAAGCTGTCACTGATGTGACTGAGAAAAATGGTCGTTGGTACTGTATCCAGAAAGTGATGGAAACCAACATTTTGGAAAGGAATCATCATTCAAAAATCCTTGTATTTTTGAATGTGCTATTGGCAATTTTTTTCCATGCAATAGTGGAAAAGGCAACTACAAACAGAGATTTTCTGGGATTTTAATCTGAGTAAAAGGGAAGAGTAATCTCTAAATATGAAGAAAAGTATGTGAAGAACTTGGGTGAGATCAATAAGGATCCACGGGAAGGGAAAGAAGATGGTGGTGAACAGCAAAAAACCCCAAAGGAATTCAGGAAAAATTGCAAAGAATGCAGAAAACTTCTGATGTGAAACCTGATGAGAAGCTGAATTAAAATAAAAAGGTACTTAATGAAGTTACTGTTTTCTTTAAGTGCACCAAGACAAATTATCCTTTTGAGGGGAAAAAGACACTGGGTATTAGGAGACCAACTTGGCACTTCCAATTTTTCAAAGGATGAAAGTGCCTAACTAATAAAATACAGGCTAGGTTATAAGGATAATGTAAGAAGTACAGCATAAATATGTAGGCATGAAATCAGACCAGCAAAGGCGCTGAATAGGATGTAACTATCATGGGATGGTCAGGGTAACCAGACATCATGCTGTAAGTACTTCAGCATTAAAGATGAAGGAAAAGTATGCTTTCCCATTCAATGGAGAAGGATGGCTACTGATAATGGTAATCATGCAAAATTGTTCAATGCTTCTTTTGCTTCAGTCATCAGTAAAAAGGTCAGCTGCAAGCAATTCATTACCATAATTGATACTTCTGATTAAAGGGCAAAACTTCAGTGCCGAATAGAGAAGGCAGGCTGGAGAATTGTCAGATGAGTTAGATGTTCAGATAGGCTGGTCTGACTAACTTCACCCATGGGTACTTCAGGAGCTGGCTGATAGAAACTCAGTAGTTCTCTTTGTGAACTTGTGCAAGATCGGTGAAGTACCTGAAGCGTCATTAAAGTCAGTCTTTTAAAAAGTGTAAAAGACAGAGCCTTGAAATTACAAATACATTTGTGTAATTTCAGTTCCTAGATGAAACATGGGAAAAAGTTACTAAACTGATTAGTTGTAAGAACCTGTACATATAAAATGTATTAAAAAGGACCCTTATGTAAGCAAACCAATTCCCTTCTACACCACAGTTACAGCACTTGGGGATAAAAAAAAAAATAAAACAATAGCATGTCATATTCTTTGACTTCAGTAACGTGTCTACTGCTATCTCATGAGAAATCCTAGTAATTGGACTAGATATGAACTACAAGAGGCTATTTTCAGATGAGTGAAACTTGTTGGAAAGCCATATTGAAACATTAGGTATCGGTGGTTTTGCTACCAAAACAGATGGATGAATTGCACAGACTTTGTTGCACAGGTCTGCTGTCCCTCTAGTTCCACTCAATTTTTTCAACAAAAGCCTGGATGGTGGACAACAGAGTAGGCTTATTGGTGGCAACAGAAACAGGTTCGTTGAAGGACAGGATTAGAAGTCCTCATAAAATTTTACAAATTGGATATAGTGTTTGAAATAACAAATGTTAACCAATGGGAACAAGTGGGAGATATCATAACATAGTAAATCACAAGTTGAGTAGGAAAAAACCGCAGAATTTTATTCCAAATCACACAGTGTACTGAGATACACAAAAAGGAACATCACCAGCTAGAAGCATAAAGTAATCCTTTTGTTCTCATCTAGCTGGAGTAAAGCTGCATTTGGAGTGATTTGCACTGTGCAGTGAGCTGCATTCAATACACATGTGGACCAAATGAAGACAGGCCAGATGAGCATGCCAAGAATGACAAAGACCCTGAAAGCATGATTTCTTAGGAAAAGCAAAAAGAACGGGACTGTAAAGCCTAAATAAGGAAGATTTGAATAGAAATATGAGGACAGTCATAAAATAAGAAAAGGCTTTTGCAAATGTCTTTAGGTCTCCATGTTCATATCGGACAGGATACGAAGTAATGCATTTAAACTGCAGTGAAAGTCTGATGAGATGTTAAGGAACTCCTAATGGTTAGTATATTAACACACTGGACAGATTGCCTGAGGAAAATAAGTAATGGTGTTGGACTTCTTTAAGTTGAGATAAATATATCAGGAATGACACAGTATAGTATATATTTTCTGCTGGGATGAGGGTGGAATAGATGATCTTTAGTGTTTTCTTCTAGTGCTATGATTATATAATATACAGGGCACACACACACTTTATAACATGGAAGAAGATCCAAAGGCTTTTATGTTTGTGTAGTGAGTTGGATTGTCTAAAAATTTGCTATGCCTCATAGTAGGGTAAAGCAGGACAAGTATTCCAGATCTGTGGTCCTGTAAGCAAGGACCAAGAGTCATCCTTATCAAAAAGTCTAGGAAATTTAAAATAGAAGAGGAAAAGTCTTAAGCTACTTGAGTTCCTACTTTGGAACCTAGTGCGTCTGTCTGAATCTGTATATCTGCTCTGTCTCTCCATTAAAACACATTTCTGTATTAGTCAGATAAGACAGAGATGAGCCCAGGTGTGCAGTAACCAAAGAAACAGAGGACAGTCAGGGTGTAGTAAAAATATTAACACTAGCAGGCAGAAACAAACACATTCTTCATGGACACCAAAAATGTACCAAAAATGTACAGAGGGATAGGGAAAGTCCAACTCTTACAGAGTGAATTGCAACTTTAGGCACATTCAATCTATATTCACCCCTCAAGTCTTTCTCATTAGAAAATCATGAGACAAACTTCATGCTTCCCTGAGTCTCTTTTTCTGTAGGTGATTATGAAAAGACCTTACTCTATTATTTCAACACTGACTTTTAAACAAACTCTGCATTTCCACTCTCACTTCATTTCCTGTATCTCCCTTCTACAGGAGAGAAAGCATATGCATTAACTGAAATCTTGTGATAACTTTTGTTTGGTTAAACGGTACATTTTTCAACGTACTGCGGGTCACTTCTGGTCACTCAGAGCTGCGAGATACAAGCAAAGAAAAAGATATGTAGGTTAAAGCTACTGAACTGTAGCTGAATTGTATGTGAGGAAAAAACAGAAGTGATCTGAAAAGGACTGCTGAAGACCTCAGCCTATGAGCGTTATCACAGTGCAGTGACAAAAGAAAATATTTCTCAGATGTATTTTAGAAAACAAAAAGGAATATTGAAGTGTATAATACCTTTTCATTAAACATTGACTATGATGTTCTGTATTTAAAAATAAGAGGAAAGGATGCAGGAAAATCTACACAATTTATCCAACAACTGAAGAAAGCATGCTGTCGGCAAAGGCTTAAAGAGCTCCATCTGTTTGTTTTAGAACAAACGAAAACAAGAAGTGACTTGATTACAGTGTATCAGTGTCTTTACAAAGAGAAAAACTTGTGTAGAAAAGGTAATGAGTCTCAATAGCTTTGTTTTAGAACAAACGAAAACAAGAAGTGACTTGATTACAGTGTATCAGTGTCTTTACAAAGAGAAAAACTTGGGTGGTAAGAGGCTTTTTCATTTTGTGTAAAAAAGGTAATGAGTCTCAATAGGTTGAAGATGAAGACAAAAATTCAAATAAAATATTTAATATAAACTTCTAAATCTGATGGTGATTCTACTAGAAAAGAAATTCCAGTGAAATTCTGGCTTCTCTTCATGCATTCAAATCAGGATTGAACGTTGTTGGATTCAATGTGTGCTTTAATCAAAACTAAGTAATTAGGTTCAGTACAAGGTGGTTAATGGGCAATGTCAGCTGCCTTCTGGTGTACAAACCTAACCTAGAGCATACAACCAGCAATCTATGGGCTGTTAGAAGACTTCCAGAATAAATTCGCTCATCCTGTAGCCTTCTGTAGGTCTTTGCAGGGAAAACATCAAGACAATTCTACGAGCCAGATATATTTCTGTGGCAGCGATAGCCCACCCCAAGGCAGCTGGGCCCTGTAGCACCACTGTCATCATGTGGGATGCGCATGTTCTGTCCTTGGAGGTTCTGGAGGTTCTTAGGAAAAGTGGCGGTCAGGTGCCACTGTGCTGTTATCAGAGCTAATTTCACTGAATTTCACTGAATTTTAGAGTTGGAAGGGACCATAGAGATCATCTAGTCCAACTCCCCTGCTGAAGCAGGATTGCCTAGAGCTTGTCAGAGCATGTTACTCAGGAGCATCCAGGCAGGTCTTAAAAATCTCTAAGGAAGGTGACTCCACCCCCTCCCTGGGCAGCCTCTGCCAGGGCTCTGTCACCCTCACTGTGTAGCAGTTTCTCCTCATATTTGAGTGGAACCTCTTATGTTCCACCTTGTGCCCGTTGCCCCTCGTCCTCTCACTGGGAACCCCTGAAAAGAGTCTGGCTCCCTCCTCCTTCAACCTTCCCTTGAGATACTTGTAGGCCTCTCTCCCCTCAGCCTTCTCTTCTCCAGACTAAAGAGTCCCAGCTCTCTCAGTCTCTCCTCATAAGGGAGATGCTCCAATCTATGGAGTTCCATTTCTTCCCTGATTGCAAAGGTGCCAAGGAAAAAAATCTTGTAAAAGTTTTAAAAATAGCTTTAAAACCCCATTATCACCATTGCAGCCCTCCAGCCCAGTACGCAGGGCATTGCCATTGCCAGCATCAGGCCACAGGTTTGGTGCCCAGATAACATCAGAGGCCTCAGGACCTGTCTAGTGGCCAGGAGGACATCGTCTCATTGGGTTCAGTTTTCTTTAATTTTGTACTGGACACTCCAAAGCTATTAACAGCTCATCTGTGGCCAGAAGGCTATTAACGGCTCACCTGTGGCCAGTTACTGGTAGTGAAACCGTGGTAGAGTTACCGGGCAAAAACAATTCTAGTGATACCAAAATGGACAAAGAACAAATGCCTAACATATGGAAAAGGCTTCAACTATAGCAAAATCAGTACTTATAGGGAGGCGCAGAACTGAGAAGGAGAATGGTGTAAAAAAATTTTAAAAATCAAGACAAAGAAGAAGGCCAAAGAGTGAAGAATTAAAAAATGTCAGCTGTGCTACTGAAGGTGGCACCAAATATGGCTACTACTTAGTGTGGTCATACGAAGACTGATAGCATCATACTTATGGGTCTGTCAAAGAAGAGGGTGCCCAAAGGTAAATTTATTTCACTTGTTAAGATCACGTCCCACTATATACTGAGAAATATAATTTAGTAGCAAAACCTCTGGTAAAATGCTAGTTGGTATTGCAAAGGCAGTGTTGAACAACAGACTTTTTCCAACGTTATTGATTTGGTAGATTTTTTTCGGAAGATAAACCATCCACTATTAAAAAAATAGATAAAACAATTCTTATGTAAAATGCCCCGTCCATTTCTCAAATTCATTAACAGAATATCTGGGAGGGATGGGAAATGTGCACTGAGGCTGGAGGCAGATTTTGTTATGTCAGCATTCCATCAGTGATTGCTCATGCCATAGAACAGTTTAATTGAAGCAGTTACAATAAAAATCTCAATGCAGCAGGAAACTCTGTCTTGATATTCATATGTTATTTCTACAGGTGCACTCAGATGTAAAAAGTAAAAATTGTGCTCACTGTGCTAGCATATTCCTGTTCATAGTATGATATCATCACAGTATGGAACATCACTGTTTAGAATATAAATAGAAAATGCATGCAAAGAAAAGGAGCAAAGAGAAATAGTTTACATAAAAAGATGCAGTTAAGGAAAAATTTGGTTAATTTCCCATGGTAACTCAGGTAACTAAGAATTTCAGCCATATTTTCCAGAGTCTTCTGCGTGTGTTTTAATCACTGTATGAGCTTTTCTAGACATGATTGCTTTTAATTTTTTATTTGATAAGGTCCTCCAAGCAACCAACATTTTTAAATTGAAAAACAAGCCTATTCATATTAAATGATTTTCTTCCAAATTATCTAAAATTAATTAAATACACAGTCACACCCGGAAAGATATTAATGTATGTTCTACATACATTATATTATGCATGACAATTGGCATCACTGTTGGAAAAAATCCATTATAGCTAAAATAAAGGGGATAAACTGAAATACAGAAATAATCTCATAACACCCCCAGTAGAGCAATGATAAAGTAAATCCCATATAAACTAATTACATTTTTGATGGAAGAATTAACTTATCTTTTTTAGAGTGTTCCAACTGTTACTATTCACCTTCTAATTTAAGCAAATCACGCTTAGTATTTGCAGATGGGAAACTATTGGCGAAATGTGACATTTGATTTCTCAACAAAAAAGAAGAGATTTTGCTTATTTTTTCAATGACTGGAAGAAACATTACTGCTGAACTATAATTGATTTGTTTTTCTTTAATGCAATTCAATAGTTTTTATGTATTAGTTTATCAAAATTTTTTATGCAATGTTAATTTGCAACATGATGAAACTTAAACAGTCTTTTCTGCACTCGACTGATCTTTTATTTTCCCAGTGTTACAGCCTGCAGCCCTTCCCGGGGAAGCAGGTACACTTAACAGACGAGATGTGATGAGGAACTTTCCCTAATAACCACAGAAAGACGTATTGAATACATTTCCATGTATTGTTTATTTTCCAGCACGTTAAGCTTGCGTGCCCGACGGGTGGAAGCCTGCCCTTGGTAGCTTGCCTTCTGGAGTGTTTCTGAAGCCCATCAGCATGTCCCAGCCCAGCAGAAGAAAGGCAGTCAGCCTTCTGCTCTCATGCCACCATGGGACTAATATAAGTCAGAGCTCTGCTGGCCAGGAGCTGAGAGAACCATCCCTCCCTCTCCGGTCTGCAGCTTCCAGGTTTTGACTTAGTTTGAAAAACCTTAGTGCTTTGGCTAGAGATGAGATACAAGCTCGTTGTTTACACGAGCTCTGTCATTAGGGGACATCAGAGAAAAGAATTACCTGGCTTTTGGGCTGCTTAAGGGTCATTGACATGGAACAAGAATCTGATGGGTGAGGTGGAAGTGAGACAGAGTATCTGTGACCGACTCTAAAGATGGGTAAGAACCAATAGATTTCTCAGGCCAATTCTTTCCTTTGAATTGTTGAGAGCAGGGCTGGAGATGATTAGCGTGCAATGGATGATGGAGTGATTCAATGATTTTAAAATGTGAAGTGGTCCTGACACTAACTAAAAGCATCTAGGTCAGCCAAAAGCTGCCTAAAATATAACAGCTTTTGCCGGCTTACTGAAAACAAAGCGTAGAAAGCCATCCGAAGATAATGCACAAGAAGATTTTTGAAAGCACAAAAAAAGTGGAGTGAGTTTAGCTAGAAGACACTGCACATCCTTTTATAATTTTGATTTTCAAATATTCAGTGTTGCAGGTACCACTTCTTTAGCCACAATAGATACTACAGGATTCTGAAAGCTTATAATATGAGACAAGCCAGAGGAAATTATAAAGATTTGGCCTTCAGAAAGCATATTAAAAGGCTTGCAAATTTATTTAGTCTCCCGTGTAAAGCCTAAAGACTTATTTAAGTCAACATGTGACTGATGGTAGATTTGTACTGTTGATTCATACTGCCTCATGATAATGATAAACACAAATGAGACACAGGCAAAACCTGAATCAAGGACCATGTTACACACAGAGAATTCATGTGGACAATAATATAAGTGAGGAAGTCAGACTAAGAATCTCATGCATATAAATTACAACAAAATACAGTGCTAAGTGCCAGAGCAAAAATCACTTTGGAATCGTGTTTTTTCTACCCATTGTATACTGGTGTCACCTTACTAGCATAGGAATCACTGTGGCACTCAGGCACATGTGCACAGTTTTGAAATCCATTTAATTAATAATCTCTTAAAAAATTTAAAACAGGCAAAAGGTTTACAATGGACAAAATATAATCCCGTCACTTATTCGAGATGAAAAAAACATGCCTTCTCATCCCAGGTTGCTTCAAAATTCTTCAGTTCCTGTGGCTTAGACTACCAGAAGAAATCCACCCAAATAATGAAAATGGTCAGTAACCAAACCTTGTAAAATTGCCTCCTCCTTCTGTATCATTGTTGAATTCCATACTAGCCCACCTGACTGATTCAAGGCATCTTACTACTTAAGGTGCTAAGAGTGTCCTACTGTTCACTATTAAAATTTCCTATTTCACCTATCTTCAGGTTTTGATAATGCCCAGAATTAACTAGTCTGGATGTTCTGAGCAAGTGTTTTTCTAATTTTTGAGACTTGCCAGGTAAGCAGACCTGGACAGCCTTCACCTATCTCAACTGCCAGATATTCTTGAAACCCCTCAAATTGGCAAAATCAAATAAAATGTTGTGAGGGAAGGAGATGGCAGTGCCACCATTTGTTCATTTGTCCGGTAGCTCTTGAAAAGGAGGCTGAGGGGAGACGTTATCGCCCTCTACCACCTCCTTTCAGGTAGTTGTAGAGAGGCAGGGGTCCATCTCTTCTCCCAGGTCACAGGTGATAGGACAAGAGGTGATAGGACAAGTTGCACCAGGTGAGGTTCAGATTGGATATTATGGATGGCAGTGCCACCATTTGTTCATTTGTCCGGTAGCTCTTGAAAAGGAGGCTGAGGGGAGACGTTATCACCCTCTACAACCTCCTTTCAGGTAGTTGTAGAGAGGCAGGGGTCCGTCTCTTCTCCCAGGTCACAGGTGATAGGACAAGAGGTGATAGGACAAGTTGCACCAGGGGAGGTTCAGATTGGATATTAGGGAAAAAATTTACACTGAAAGGGTTATTAAGCCTTGGAATGAGCTGCCCAGGGAAGTAGTTGAGGCACCATCCCTGGAGATATTTAGAAGATGGGTAGACATGGTGCTTAGAGACATGGTTTAGTGGTGGCTTTTTATCAGAGTTAGGTTGATGGTTGGACTTGATAGTTTGAAATTGGAATGAGCTACCCAGGGAAGAAGTTGAGGCACCATCCCTGGAGATATTTAGAAGATGGGTAGACAAGGTGCTTAGAGACATGGTTTAGTGGTGGCTTTTTATCAGAGTTAGGTTGATGGTTGGACCTGATAGTTTGAAATGTCTCTTCCAACCTAGACAATTCTATGATTTTTTTTAATAGGATAATTACAGTGATCCTGTGTATGCTGACTCCCACAAGAGGTCATTTGAGAGCAAGCTTTGATTTAATGTAGAGAAGGTCTTTGTCTTTCTCAGGAGCTGCTTCTCTCTGTCTGCTTGTCTTGCTCAGAGTAAAGGAAACTCCATGCCTCAGACTGCAAAGCTGCCAGCACTCAGGTGTGCAGCCTTTTAACAATAAAATCTGCACTTGGGAGCAGAAGCTGCATGAAGACTCCCTGCTCCTCTGAAATTTTTTTCCTAATACCCAATCTGAACCTCCCCTGGTGCAACTTGAGGCCATTTCCTCTTCTGCTATCACCTGTGACCTTGGAGAAGAGACCGACATCCGCGTGTCTACACCTTCCTTTCAGGTAGCTATAAAGAGTGGGAAGGTCTCCCCTCAGCCTCCTCTTCTCCAGACTGAACAACCCCAGCTCCCTCAGCCTCTCCTCACAAGACTTGTGCTCCAGACCCCTCACCAGCTCCGTTGCCCTTCTCTGGACCCGCTCCAGCCTCTCAAGGTCTTTTTTGTGGGAAGGGGCCTAAAACCGGACACAGCCCTCGAGGTGAGGCCTCACCAGTGCCCAGTACAGGGGGACAATCACCTCCCTACTCCCCACGCTGTTCCTGACACAGGCCAGGATGCTGTTGGCCTTCTTGGCCACCTGGGCACACTGCTGGCTCATGTTCAGCCGACAGGCCACCAACACCCCCAGGTCCTTTTCTGCCAGGCAGCTCCAGCCACTCTGCCCCCAGCCTGTAGCGCTGCAGGGGGTTGGTGTGACCCAAGTGCAGGACCCAGCACTTGGCCTTGTTGAACCTCATCCCGTTGGTCTCAGCCCATCGATCCAGCCTGTCCATACCCCTCTGTAAAGCCTCTCTACCCTCCAGCAGGTCAACACTCCCACCTAAGTTGGTGTTATGTGGAAACTTACTGAGGGTGCACCTGATTCCCTCATTCAGATAAAGATGTTAAACAGAACTGGCCCCAGTACCAAGCCCTGTGGGACACCACTCGTGACCAGCCTCCAGCTGGATTTAACTCCATTCACCACCACTCTCTGGACCCAGCCCTCCAGCCAGTTTTTAACCCAAATGGGCTATTATGCAGCCATGTGAACTTCTATGACTTCAGCACAGGCCTCCAGGTACCCATTAAAATCTGCCCATAACTGTTGATAACTAATAACTGTTTTACTGTTGACAGATCTTGACTCCTTTTTGTCTCGGAATGAACAGATATGTTACTGGCAAACTGTGTGCATCAGTATGAATCTAGGATAGAGTATTCCTCCTAAGGAGAACATAATCTGCTCCAGGCTGCCTTGGTGACACCCACACATTAGTTCATAATTCTGTTTCTGTAATGTGGACTCCACCATATCCCAAAGTAATGTAGCTATATTTTCAACAGAACAGCTACATTCCTACATTCCCTAGTTCAAACCAACTGTTTGCAACTTACTACAGAAAAGTTAGATGTTTTCCATTTTGATCCTTGCAGTATAACAGCAAGAGTTTTTAAAGCTCCTTCTTTTAAAATCATTAAATATTAAATATGCTTCTATTTATATGAGCAAATACTTTGTAATCACCTCAATTATTTTCATGATTGACACAAAGTAGGCACATACTACGCAAACTCATGACAGCAAAGCCAGTTATCAAAGAAAGAAGGAGAATATGATCTTGTAGGAAATAGAGCATATCTCAGGTTTGTCATGCTGAATACTATTAGAATATGTTGGCATGAATCAAGCAAAATCACCAGAAGCTGCATGAAGACTCCCTGCTCCTCTCAAGAACCCTGTCAGTTGGGTGTTCCTGTCCTGTCGTCTCCTGGCTTTCCTCAGCAGGAGAGAGCTGCTCCCTCCAACCAGGCCTGCTCCCTGGTGCCTGTATCGTGCTGCCTCTTCCCAGCTCTGCTCCCAGGGAAGGAGCAAACTCCTCAGGCTGGAGAGGGCTCCACCACCTGTGGAGCACCACAGCCAAGGCCATTTAAACAGGCAGATGTCTCCCTCCCATCCAGCGTTGCCCTTCCAACACGGTGTTCATGCATAAAGCATATGACACCAAACCGGCATGATGCCACCTGGCGCAGAAGCTGCATGAAGACTCCCTGCTCCTCTGAAATTTTTTTCCTAATACCCAATCTGAACCTCCCCTGGTGCAACTTGAGGCCATTTCCTCTTCTGCTATCACCTGTGACCTTGGAGAAGAGACCGACATCCGCGTGTCTACACCTTCCTTTCAGGTAGCTATAAAGAGTGGGAAGGTCTCCCCTCAGCCTCCTCTTCTCCAGACTGAACAACCCCAGCTCCCTCAGCCTCTCCTCACAAGACTTGTGCTCCAGACCCCTCACCAGCTCCGTTGCCCTTCTCTGGACCCGCTCCAGCCTCTCAAGGTCTTTTTTGTGGGAAGGGGCCTAAAACCGGACACAGCCCTCGAGGTGAGGCCTCACCAGTGCCCAGTACAGGGGGACAATCACCTCCCTACTCCCCACGCTGTTCCTGACACAGGCCAGGATCCTGTTGGCCTTCTTGGCCACCTGGGCACACTGCTGGCTCATGTTCAGCCGACAGGCCACCAACACCCCCAGGTCCTTTTCTGCCAGGCAGCTCCAGCCACTCTGCCCCCAGCCTGTAGCGCTGCAGGGGGTTGGTGTGACCCAAGTGCAGGACCCAGCACTTGGCCTTGTTGAACCTCATCCCGTTGGTCTCAGCCCATCGATCCAGCCTGTCCATACCCCTCTGTAAAGCCTCTCTACCCTCCAGCAGGTCAACACTCCCACCTAAGTTGGTGTTATGTGGAAACTTACTGAGGGTGCACCTGATTCCCTCATTCAGATAAAGATGTTAAACAGAACTGGCCCCAGTACCAAGCCCTGTGGGACACCACTCGTGACCAGCCTCCAGCTGGATTTAACTCCATTCACCACCACTCTCTGGACCCAGCCCTCCAGCCAGTTTTTAACCCAAATGGGCTATTATGCAGCCATGTGAACTTCTATGACTTCAGCACAGGCCTCCAGGTACCCATTAAAATCTGCCCATAACTGTTGATAACTAATAACTGTTTTACTGTTGACAGATCTTGACTCCTTTTTGTCTCGGAATGAACAGATATGTTACTGGCAAACTGTGTGCATCAGTATGAATCTAGGATAGAGTATTCCTCCTAAGGAGAACATAATCTGCTCCAGGCTGCCTTGGTGACACCCACACATTAGTTCATAATTCTGTTTCTGTAATGTGGACTCCACCATATCCCAAAGTAATGTAGCTATATTTTCAACAGAACAGCTACATTCCTACATTCCCTAGTTCAAACCAACTGTTTGCAACTTGCTACAGAAAAGTTAGATGTTTTCCATTTTGATCCTTGCAGTATAACAGCAAGAGTTTTTAAAGCTCCTTCTTTTAAAATCATTAAATATTAAATATGCTTCTATTTATATGAGCAAATACTTTGTAATCACCTCAATTATTTTCATGATTGACACAAAGTAGGCACATACTACGCAAACTCATGACAGCAAAGCCAGTTATCAAAGAAAGAAGGAGAATATGATCTTGTAGGAAATAGAGCATATCTCAGGTTTGTCATGCTGAATACTATTAGAATATGTTGGCATGAATCAAGCAAAATCACAGACATCCATGGGAACTGAAACTATTATCACTTTCACAGATTCTAAATTTCCGTGTATCATCTTACATTCCTTATGTCCCATCTGCCTATTTAACCATTAACTGGATGTCACTGCTGTTATTATCAACCTGAAATGCTCTATTTACTTCTAACTTAATTTTGCCTCCTCATCCTTCACCACTCTACTTACTTCTTTAACCTTTCATTCTCCATAATAGATCTCTTTCATTTTTCCTTCCTCCCCATTGGTCACTACAGATTTTGAGCTCTCTGTGCATATCTGTTTGGCTTTTTTATTACAACACCCACTAGTTTTGTATGATTTCTGAGACTGCCACAGCTTGTCTTCCTGTTAGTGCTTATGAGTAATGCTGCTCCATTTGCCTCTGAAATCAGCAGCTGAAAGTCAGTGTGTTCCAGCCCCTGACGTCACAGCGTATTAGTTGTTAAGATGGTATATATTTGGAGACAGTTTTATTGATTTCTGCATGATCCTGTTAGCTGCTTCTGGCAGAAAGCAGGGCCACAAGGACTGCTCCTGATGCAAGAGTTTTTTCCTTAAACCCCTTAGACCCACAAATAATTGTGCAATTTACAAGCTATTTATCATAAGGATCTGATGGTATTTTTCTCGAAGAGAACAAAGTGTCCTCTTGCTAAAATTGCATTCTCATTTCTATCTCAATCATGAGAAATGTATGACTGTGATACTATCTTCTTAAGACAAACAGCATCAGCTATAGCTATCATTGCTCACCTGTTTTCATAGAGTAGGTGTCTTCTGAATTTTTCTAGTCAACATATAGTTTTGCTTTACATCAGTTAATCTAACAGCATACACATTGCTTTCAATTTTTATCATATTAGTAAGGGAATTAAAGCAGATCATCAGTAGCACAGAGCACAGCTGAATTTATTTTTACAAATAAAAACACTGAGCATACTGCAATTCAAAAGAGTTCCTTTTTTTTAATCTCAGAAAAAGGAAATTAAAAGTTTAACTATTTAAAGTCTTATCCAGAGTTAAAATAAATCTTACCAGTAAATCCTGGAGGACAAACACAACTGTAGCCTGCGACCAGGTCTAAACAAGTTGAATTGCTTTTACAGAAGCCATAAGTGCACTCATTAAAGTTGATTTCACAGTTCAGACCTTCAAATCCTTATTGGAAAAAAACAGAGAGCTATGTATTATTCAGCTGTATCTGTGCCTTCTTTTACAAAGTATGCCTTTGGGTCTTTTTTTCTTAAAAATATATTGCTTTCCATTTACTCTTGTAAAAAATTATCTTAAAGTCTTACGGAAAGATCTTTTAAAAGCTTTTTCTGCTCTGTCATTAATAAGAAAATACACTTGACCATCAAATATATTTTAAAAGAAGATAGCAATTGAAAGAACAAATTTAGGATTCAGTATATTCATTAATCTAGTTGAACTCTTTTATTAGCAGAGACTTAAGAACCTATATCTTCTGCCATTTTGAGAGCATTGCAGATGCAGATAAGTGGTGCTGGGATTAGAACATCTGATTATAGTTTTAAAAACCAACTCTTAAATAGCAACTTCTCTCCATTTTCCTCTATATATTTCTTGTGTCATAGTGAATTTTAGCAAACTCAGAAGTCCAACAGTGTTTTTTTGTACTGGAAATTGCTGGAGAATCTCCACTCCAATATCTGACATTTTACACTCTTTTAAATGTATTCTAATTCATGGTCATGCTACAAAATTACTATCATTAGTGCTGTCACAGGCCATGGCAGCAGGAAGACCATGACTAATGCTAAGCTATCAGCACCCTCAGTGCAAGGCACATTCCCGTAATTTCTCAGACTGACCATGGAACCAATTTCCACTGATCCCTAAGTCATAAAACTTTAGAATTACCCTGAGTTCATTAATAATGTATACAGTAACAGTTCTCATTTACATTTAGAGTTTAATCAGACCCGTGTCTCATAGGTAACAAGTAAACCACAAAATTATCAATGTGGATGCCAAGATTTATTTTTTTATAAGTTGTTCAGGCAGAGTAAACAGCAGAATTATCTTTTCCAAGCTTAATTTTCAACTGCCTTCCAATATCTGTTTTGGCTTCTTATTTAAACTAACTAATGACCGAGGCTGTACTTAGGAGAATTATTTGTAGCAAATTCATCTTTCATGATGAGTTTCTGAACATATCATCACCACTGGAATGCTTGTATTAATATATACATACCTGAAATATTGTTAAGCTATGAAATCAACTCACCATCAGTCTGTACTTAAAACATAGTACTATTTGAAGATTAAAATCAAAGAAGTATAGCAAAGTTTAAAATGCAGAAATAAAGTACCAGAATATAAACCACAACCCTGACTTTATTTTTAACTAGAAATCCAATTTAAAAAGACATGCATATTCCAAAGAAACTCATTTATGAAAGTGTTTCAGAAAGATACTGCAATTTTTAATGTTTTAAATAATTTCTGGTTTTCCTTGAATTACTTTTTTCTTGAAACCACTCATTTGTTCATACACTTCTGATAACACTGGGCAATATGTATGTTTGCAGAAACAGACCAAAAGTGCTGAAAATCACTGTTTTTTTGTCTGTGAAACTTTTAAGAGATTTTTGTACTGAAGATATATTACAGTCATTATAATTTGCTTGCTATGCTCAGTTACAGAGCTGCAAGTTAGTACATCAGAATAAAATATTTTCTTTGTAAGTTTATCAATTACATTTTCTGTGGATTTGATATGCTGCATATTAGTGTTTTTTCCACTCCTTCAGACTTTGCTAAAATCAGGAGGTTTTGTCTGAAAAAAGTAGCACCTACAAATGTATCTGCTTCCACAATTTATGAGCATGCTTATTTTATGCAACCACCTTGGTGGACAAAGATGCAAAGGAAGCTTCAGAAAAGAATGAGTAACTTCCATAGAAAGGAAATTTTAACAATGGTTTT
Source organism: Calidris pugnax (assembly GCF_001431845.1). Lineage (NCBI taxonomy): Eukaryota > Metazoa > Chordata > Aves > Charadriiformes > Scolopacidae > Calidris > Calidris pugnax. Next base: position 2,585,535 of record NW_015090767.1, on the reverse strand, counting down.
GAAGACTGTCAAGAAGATGTTTTGCAGGCTGCAGGCAATTCTGAAAATTTTCAAAGATAATAAAATAAATTATTTTGAACAACTTACCTTTAGGGCAAAAACAATCATAGCTGTTGACGTGATCCTGACAGACAGCACCATTCAGGCAGGGAGCTGAGTCACACTCATTCATTTCTATTTCACAGTACTGGCCTGAAAATCCTGCAGAGGAAGCAAGATAAGCGTTGATTTTCTTCATCTTTATGTGTGCCATTAACATGAAACTTTCATTCCAAATGTCGTTCTCACCTCCTTTCAGGTAGTTGTAGAGAGGCAGGGGTCCGTCTCTTCTCCCAGGTCACAGGTGATAGGACAAGAGGTGATAGGACAAGTTGCACCAGGGGAGGTTCAGATTGGATATTAGGGAAAAAATTTACACTGAAAGGGTTATTAAGCCTTGGAATGAGCTACCCAGGGAAGAAGTTGAGGCACCATCCCTGGAGATATTTAGAAGATGGGTAGACAAGGTGCTTAGAGACATGGTTTAGTGGTGGCTTTTTATCAGAGTTAGGTTGATGGTTGGACCTGATAGTTTGAAATGTCTCTTCCAACCTAGACAATTCTATGATTTTTTTTAATAGGATAATTACAGTGATCCTGTGTATGCTGACTCCCACAAGAGGTCATTTGAGAGCAAGCTTTGATTTAATGTAGAGAGAGAGAGAAGGTCTTTGTCTTTCTCAGGAGCTGCTTCTCTCTGTCTGCTTGTCTTGCTCAGAGTAAAGGAAACTCCATGCCTCAGACTGCAAAGCTGCCAGCACTCAGGTGTGCAGCCTTTTAACAATAAAATCTGCACTTGGGAGCAGAAGCTGCATGAAGACTCCCTGCTCCTCTCAAGAACCCTGTCAGTTGGGTGTTCCTGTCCTGTCGTCTCCTGGCTTTCCTCAGCAGGAGAGAGCTGCTCCCTCCAACCAGGCCTGCTCCCTGGTGCCTGTATCGTGCTGCCTCTTCCCAGCTCTGCTCCCAGGGAAGGAGCAAACTCCTCAGGCTGGAGAGGGCTCCACCACCTGTGGAGCACCACAGCCAAGGCCATTTAAACAGGCAGATGTCTCCCTCCCATCCAGCGTTGCCCTTCCAACACGGTGTTCATGCATAAAGCATATGACACCAAACCGGCATGATGCCACCTGGCATGGAGTCCCCTTCTCTGGAGACATTCAAAAACCGCCTGGACAAGATCCTGTGCAACCTGCTCTAGGTAGACCCACTTCGGTGGGGGGGTTGGACTTGATGATCTCCAGAGGTCCCTTCCAACCCCATATGATTCTATGATTCTATGAAATGACAAAACAAGCAAACAGCTAGGCCTAAGACAGTTTTGGTACCTGACCAGCTCAGATTCTAAAGCTAACCTTTATTTGGAAATGCCTTGTAACATGCTAGGAAAACAAAAATATGATTGGAAAAAAAATGAAAAGAAAAAAATCGGCCCTATATATTTACTGGACTTTTTCAAATTTCACTTCCTTGATCAAGTCTCATCAGAAAAATACAACGTATGATCCACAGGGAGCTAGCAGATCTGCTGATGAACTCTAACTTGTGCCTCCTGGTTCACAGCTCACTGCTGTAGCCCAGCAAATACAATTTCTGCCTTCTGCAAGGGGAGGCTCTGCTGGGTGCCAGTCCAGCTCACCCTGGCCTGAGCTGGGTGTCACAGTGGCTGCTGCCTCCCCTGCTCCAGCTTCAGCTCTGGGGTGGCCTTGCTGGGGGTGGGTGACACCCCAGCCCCCAGTCACTGCCTGACAAACCACAGCCCTTGTGTGCCTGGGGCTGGGGAGGCTGGGGGCCACAGCCAGGCTGCAGGAGAAGGATACAGGCTGGATGAGCCAATCTATAAAAATAACGCCAACTGGACCCCTGACTAAGGAGGAAGAAACCCCCACCTGTCCCGATCCCTCTGCAAAGCCATTCTACCCTCCAGCAGGTCAACACTCCCACCTAAGTTGGTGTCATGTGGAAACTTACTGAGGGTGCACTGTTGGCCTTCTTGGCCACCTGGGCACACTGCTGGCTCATGTTCAGCCGACAGGCCACCAACACCCCCAGGTCCTTTTCTGCCAGGCAGCTCCAGCCACTCTGCCCCCAGCCTGTAGCGCTGCAGGGGGTTGGTGTGACCCAAGTGCAGGACCCAGCACTTGGCCTTGTTGAACCTCATCCCGTTGGTCTCAGCCCATCGATCCAGCCTGTCCATACCCCTCTGTAAAGCCTCTCTACCCTCCAGCAGGTCAACACTCCCACCTAAGTTGGTGTTATGTGGAAACTTACTGAGGGTGCACCTGATTCCCTCATTCAGATAAAGATGTTAAACAGAACTGGCCCCAGTACCAAGCCCTGTGGGACACCACTCGTGACCAGCCTCCAGCTGGATTTAACTCCATTCACCACCACTCTCTGGACCCAGCCCTCCAGCCAGTTTTTAACCCAAATGGGCTATTATGCAGCCATGTGAACTTCTATGACTTCAGCACAGGCCTCCAGGTACCCATTAAAATCTGCCCATAACTGTTGATAACTAATAACTGTTTTACTGTTGACAGATCTTGACTCCTTTTTGTCTCGGAATGAACAGATATGTTACTGGCAAACTGTGTGCATCAGTATGAATCTAGGATAGAGTATTCCTCCTAAGGAGAACATAATCTGCTCCAGGCTGCCTTGGTGACACCCACACATTAGTTCATAATTCTGTTTCTGTAATGTGGACTCCATCATATCCCAAAGTAATGTAGCTATATTTTCAACAGAACAGCTACATTCCTACATTCCCTAGTTCAAACCAACTGTTTGCAACTTGCTACAGAAAAGTTAGATGTTTTCCATTTTGATCCTTGCAGTATAACAGCAAGAGTTTTTAAAGCTCCTTCTTTTAAAATCATTAAATATTAAATATGCTTCTATTTATATGAGCAAATACTTTGTAATCACCTCAATTATTTTCATGATTGACACAAAGTAGGCACATACTACGCAAACTCATGACAGCAAAGCCAGTTATCAAAGAAAGAAGGAGAATATGATCTTGTAGGAAATAGAGCATATCTCAGGTTTGTCATGCTGAATACTATTAGAATATGTTGGCATGAATCAAGCAAAATCACAGACATCCATGGGAACTGAAACTATTATCTCTTTCACAGATTCTAAATCTCCATGTATCATGTTACATTCCTTATGTCCCATCTGCCTATTTAACCATTAACTGGATGTCACTGCTGTTACTATCAACCTGAAATGCTCTATTTACTTCTAACTTAATTTTGCCTCCTCATCCTTCACCACTCTACTTACTTCTTTAACCTTTCATTCTCCATAATAGATCTCTTTTATTTTTCCTTCCTCCCCATTGGTCACTACAGATTTTGAGCTCTCTGTGCATATCTGTTTGGCTTTTTTATTACAACACCCACTAGTTTTGTATGATTTCTGAGACTGCCACAGCTTGTCTTCCTGTTAGTGCTTATGAGTAATGCTGCTCCATTTGCCTCTGAAATCAGCAGCTGAAAGTCAGTGTGTTCCAGCCCCTGACGTCACAGCGTATTAGTTGTTAAGATGGTATATATTTGGAGACAGTTTTATTGATTTCTGCATGATCCTGTTAGCTGCTTCTGGCAGAAAGCAGGGCCACAAGGACTGCTCCTGATGCAAGAGTTTTTTCCTTAAACCCCTTAGACCCACAAATAATTGTGCAATTTACAAGCTATTTATCATAAGGATCTGATGGTATTTTTCTCGAAGAGAACAAAGTGTCCTCTTGCTAAAATTGCATTCTCATTCCTATCTCAATCATGAGAAATGTATGACTGTGATACTATCTTCTTAAGACAAACAGCATCAGCTATAGCTATCATTGCTCACCTGTTTTCATAGAGTAGGTGTCTTCTGAATTTTTCTAGTCAACATATAGTTTTGCTTTACATCAGTTAATCTAACAGCATACACATTGCTTTCAATTTTTATCATATTAGTAAGGGAATTAAAGCAGATCATCAGTAGCACAGAGCACAGCTCAATTTATTTTTACAAATAAAAACACTGAGCATACTGCAATTCAAAAGAGTTCCTTTTTTTTAATCTCAGAAAAAGGAAATTAAAAGTTTAACTATTTAAAGTCTTATCCAGAGTTAAAATAAATCTTACCAGTAAATCCTGGAGGACAAACACAACTGTAGCCTGCGACCAGGTCTAAACAAGTTGAATTGCTTTTACAGAAGCCATAAGTGCACTCATTAAAGTTGATTTCACAGTTCAGACCTTCAAATCCTTATTGGAAAAAAACAGAGAGCTATGTATTATTCAGCTGTATCTGTGCCTTCTTTTACAAAGTATGCCTTTGGGTCTTTTTTTCTTAAAAATATATTGCTTTCCATTTACTCTTGTAAAAAATTATCTTAAAGTCTTACGGAAAGATCTTTTAAAAGCTTTTTCTGCTCTGTCATTAATAAGAAAATACACTTGACCATCAAATATATTTTAAAAGAAGATAGCAATTGAAAGAACAAATTTAGGATTCAGTATATTCATTAATCTAGTTGAACTCTTTTATTAGCAGAGACTTAAGAACCTATATCTTCTGCCATTTTGAGAGCATTGCAGATGCAGATAAGTGGTGCTGGGATTAGAACATCTGATTATAGTTTTAAAAACCAACTCTTAAATAGCAACTTCTCTCCATTTTCCTCTATATATTTCTTGTGTCATAGTGACTTTTAGCAAACTCAGAAGTCCAACAGTGTTTTTTTGTACTGGAAATTGCTGGAGAATCTCCACTCCAATATCTGACATTTTACACTCTTTTAAATGTATTCTAATTCATGGTCATGCTACAAAATTACTATCATTAGTGCTGTCACAGGCCATGGCAGCAGGAAGACCATGACTAATGCTAAGCTATCAGCACCCTCAGTGCAAGGCACATTCCCGTAATTTCTCAGACTGACCATGGAACCAATTTCCACTGATCCCTAAGTCATAAAACTTTAGAATTACCCTGAGTTCATTAATAATGTATACAGTAACAGTTCTCATTTACATTTAGAGTTTAATCAGACCCGTGTCTCATAGGTAACAAGTAAACCACAAAATTATCAATGTGGATGCCAAGATTTATTTTTTTATAAGTTGTTCAGGCAGAGTAAACAGCAGAATTATCTTTTCCAAGCTTAATTTTCAACTGCCTTCCAATATCTGTTTTGGCTTCTTATTTAAACTAACTAATGACCGAGGCTGTACTTAGGAGAATTATTTGTAGCAAATTCATCTTTCATGATGAGTTTCTGAACATATCATCACCACTGGAATGCTTGTATTAATATATACATACCTGAAATATTGTTAAGCTATGAAATCAACTCACCATCAGTCTGTACTTAAAACATAGTACTATTTGAAGATTAAAATCAAAGAAGTATAGCAAAGTTTAAAATGCAGAAATAAAGTACCAGAATATAAACCACAACCCTGACTTTATTTTTAACTAGAAATCCAATTTAAAAAGACATGCATATTCCAAAGAAACTCATTTATGAAAGTGTTTCAGAAAGATACTGCAATTTTTAATGTTTTAAATAATTTCTGGTTTTCCTTGAATTACTTTTTTCTTGAAACCACTCATTTGTTCATACACTTCTGATAACACTGGGCAATATGTATGTTTGCAGAAACAGACCAAAAGTGCTGAAAATCACTGTTTTTTTGTCTGTGAAACTTTTAAGAGATTTTTGTACTGAAGATATATTACAGTCATTATAATTTGCTTGCTATGCTCAGTTACAGAGCTGCAAGTTAGTACATCAGAATAAAATATTTTCTTTGTAAGTTTATCAATTACATTTTCTGTGGATTTGATATGCTGCATATTAGTGTTTTTTCCACTCCTTCAGACTTTGCTAAAATCAGGAGGTTTTGTCTGAAAAAAGTAGCACCTACAAATGTATCTGCTTCCACAATTTATGAGCATGCTTATTTTATGCAACCACCTTGGTGGACAAAGATGCAAAGGAAGCTTCAGAAAAGAATGAGTAACTTCCATAGAAAGGAAATTTTAACAATGGTTTTGAAGACTGTCAAGAAGATGTTTTGCAGGCTGCAGGCAATTTTGAAAATTTTCAAAGATAATAAAATAAATTATTTTGAACAACTTACCTTTAGGGCAAAAACAATCATAGCTGTTGACGTGATCCTGACAGACAGCACCATTCAGGCAGGGAGCTGAGTCACACTCATTCATTTCTATTTCACAGTACTGGCCTGAAAATCCTGCAGAGGAAGCAAGATAAGCGTTGATTTTCTTCATCTTTATGTGTGCCATTAACATGAAACTTTCATTCCAAATGTCGTTCTGTGATTAAAACCAAGAAGTGCTAGAATGCATATTCCATTGAAAGGCGAAGCTGGAAGTCGGAACTCCTGTTTTTTATTTACAAAGAATTAAATTTCAGTCATTTCTAATTCAATATTACAAATACATGTCTTTATTGCTGGAATAAAGCAATAAATGAAGTAGGAAGTACTTCCAGAAAGTAAGACATTCATAAGAGTACAAAGGCAATATACGTATTTTTGAGTGTTCTGCTTGTATTAGAGTCACTTTAGTATTTTCATAATACCTCTTTTGAATTTTGCCATGTTACTGTGAGAGACGGTACATCACTTATCTCTCACCCATCAACTGTTGCTTTCTACTGCGGAAATGAGCAGTTAAAAAAATGCAGAGTGAAAAACAGGGAGGCCTAACAAGTACATGCCATTGAAACCAGGCCTTTGGCATGTTTAAAGTACACAGCTTAATTGTAATAGATGAGGGTGCTGTATGTGTTGCTAAAAGAAAGAAAGTAGACATCATTGAAACAAAAATCCAAAGACAAACTTACAAAAGTGGCAAGATTGGGATAAGAGTGTCTTCACAAACAGGGAAGTTAACTGAAATTACCAGAGTGAGATAGCTGAAAGAATAGGAGAGTTAATTGAAGCTGCAGGACTGAGATAACCAAAAAATAGGGGAATTAACTGAAAATGCCAAAGTTAGACTATTATAAAACTGCAAAATTTAAACTTTTATGTAATAGGTGGGTTGAGAAGCCCGTACCTTCCAAGTACCTCAGCCAATGAGGAAAGGAAGAGGGTTACGTGCGGCCGGGGAATTAAGGCCTGCAAACGGAGAGACCCCCCAGGGGAATGCCCCAGTGGACTCTTCCTTTATTCGAATAAAGCCTTTGCAGGACTCCTCTGTCTCCTTTGTGAACATCCACCTCTGGCTACAGGATTTTCTGCACAAAAAGGACAGGAACATTGTGCTGGGTGCCATTGTGGGGGGCTTTGCAGGGCGGCCTCTGTGAGGAGAAGCCAGGGCTGCCCTGAGCCAGACGCAGCTGCTTCCAGCCGGCTCCGCAGCCACGGTGGGGGTGCCTTCAGGAAAATGTATTTAAGGAAGGACAAAACACCACACAGGTAGAGCTGAGGAGTGAGGGGGGGAAAAGAAAGGAGTGAGCAACAATCCTGTGAGCACCAAGGTGGGAGGAAGGGAAGGAGACGCTCCATGGTACCGAGCGGCCTGTGGGGATGACTAGGCCAGAGCGGACACCCACGCTGCCGCCTGTGGAGGAGCCCACACCAGCGCAGGTGGATGCGCCCTGAAGGAACTGCAGCCTGTGGAGAACCCGAGCTGTAGCAGGGGAAGAGTGTGAGAGGTAAGGAGCAGTACAGCAGCTGTTACTGACTGACCACAACCCACCCTTCCACCATGACAAATGTATCTGCTTCCACAATTTATGAGCATGCTTATTTTATGCAACCACCTTGGTGGACAAAGATCAGCACTGGTGAGGCCTCACCTCGAGGGCTGTGTTCAGTTCTGGGCCCCTCACCACAAGAAGGACACTGAAGTGCTGGAGCGTGTCCAGAGGAGAGCCACCAAGCTGGTGAGGGGTCTGGAGAACAAGTCCTGCGAGGAGAGGCTGAGGGAACTGGGCATGTTTAGTTTGGAGGAGTCTGAGGGGAGACCTCATTGCCCTCTACAACTCCCTGAAAGGAGGGTGTAGAGAGGTGGGGGTTGGCCTCTTCTCCCAAGGGAATAATGACAGGAGCAGAGGAAATAGTCTAAGTTGGGACAGGGGAGGATTAGATTAGATTTTAGGAGGAATTATTTTCCTGAGGGGGTGGTCAGGCACTGGAACGGCCTGCCCAGGGAGGTGGTGGAGTCACTAGCCCTGGAGGTGTTTAAGAAATTAAGAAATGTGTACTTCAGGGCATGCTCTGGTGCCTGAGATTGTTGGTTTGTGTCTGTGGTTCGTTTGTGTGGGTTTCCTTTTTTTTTTCTTTTTTGTGGTTGTACTCAAAGGTCCCTTCCAACCATGAGGATTCTGTGATTCTGTGATTCCCCATCCCCCTGGGCTGCTCAGGCTGGCGAGAAGGTAAAGGAGTAGGGAATGAAGGAGTGAAGTTTTGCTTCAGAAAAAAAAACACAGGGGTTATACCAATTTTCCCCAAGTTGAGTCTAGGTTGCCTAGGATGGTAATTGGTAAGGGATGTCTCTGTCTTCGTCCTGAACCATAAGCTTTTCCATCTTATCTTCTCCCCTCATTCTGGTGAGGAGGTAGAATGAGAGAGTGGCTGGATGGGGGTCAGGCAGCCAGCTAAGGTCGATGCACCATACATGTATAGCTTTGTTCTATGATTTTTCTAGATATCATCACTAATCTTTGTACAACTGTTCCAGGCATTTTTTTTTAAGTATCACATAAATAATTGATGAGAACTAGGTTAGTAATCTGTGCATACCTCAGAAGCTGAATGTGCACACATATATATTTTGATTTATTTTTTACATTGAGTTCTGCAACTGATTTTTTATATATGACTGAGGCAAACTACAAACAAGGTACTTCATAGTTTAATTGAAAGAATAAAATAAATCATGTCTACTTTGTTATTAAAAAAAAAATCCATGTATAAAATTAGAATGTTCCTGTTGGATGTTTTTCTTCCATTCAATTTCTTTCCAGGTCCCTTAGAATAATTATTTGAAGGGAGAAAAAAAAATTCTTTGTTTATATTAGGTTCTCAGGACATGAACTGTGAAAGATGTATAATAAAAGCACACCGCTGAACAGATATTTCTTTATGTAAAGCAAAAAATTCCCAGTTTTTGTATTATCTTAAAATAATTCTTTTTAAAGCCGCCAAATAAAAATAAATCAATAAAAACAATAGTATGTTAGGAAACACAAATTATTTTACATCTTTCTTTCCAATTTTTAAATTATCTTTAATGACCCTCAAACCGTATCTTTAGAATACATTTAGAAAGTTTTCAGAATTATCATGAAATGTCAACCTTGGAGACATTTGTGAATACCAGAAAAAAAAATAATTGTATAGAGTTGATTTTTTTTGAGAAAAAATACAACAAATGCAGATAAATAATGGAGTGTCCCAGTGCAATCAATGTGTGAGTTCTTGTCACGCTTTCTTGCAGAATTTATTTATGAATTCTAATATACAGTTAGGTTGTCACATAAAATAGAGAGCACACCTGCACAGAATACCGGAGGAGTCAAATATCAGACAGGCTTTCAAAGAATCTCCTCTTCGGTCTTGTCTTAAACTAAAGATTTTTAGAAGGCACCACACAATTATTACTATTTAGATTATTCTGAATTAGTTCATATCATGTATTTCTCATGATTCTACCTAACTATCAAAGAAACTGTAGATAACCTGTAGTAGTTAATAGGTTCATGGTACAAATCATGCAGATTAATTACCTTTTGAGGTGGTACATGAGATTGTATCACTCAAACCCCCCAAAGAATTGCAAATTCCCTCTGCTTGAAAGAGTCCAACAAATGTTGACATCTTCTGAAGTAATTTTAGTATGACCCATTGACTAATGTTTGTTTTGTGGTCTTCCAAAACACAGAATCTTTTTCGTTGAACTGAGAGTTCACTAGTCATTGTCCTGCTTATGACTGCATAGTTGGTAATTATAAAGGGCGTTTTTTTGCGTGTTTCATATTGACCTGCATTTTATACTTTTATTTTATGTCATTTATCATAACAACTTCGTATTCTTCTAGAAATGATGCTGTGGTCTCGTAGCACACAGTGTCACCTTTACCCCCAAGGCTAGACCTACCCAATCTGAGTCTTCCACTTGGGAATTCAGATTAGGCAACTTGCCTATTGTGATTTGTGTCAACCAACAGCCTCGTGGCAAAAGAAAGTGGAAAATAATAAAAGAAGAATGAGATTAATTGCCGTAGAAAAGACATGTTGAGAGTATTACAAACTACTATGTTTAACAGCAATGTCCTTTAATATAACTGTCTCACAGCATCTCCAAATGCTGAACTGCTTATTTGTTTATTCCTTATGATTTTATCATCAGAAACGTCCTGTGGGACCAGCTCTATAGTGTCAGTAAAAACACTCATGATGTAAAGTGGTAGCTGATAGCAATTTTATTTGTGCAATGATGGGAATGTGCTCAAGCACTCAGCATGCATATTTTATTTGCAATTCTATGTAACAAAAATTTTGCCATAAAAAAAACTTAAAAAAAAAGAGAAAAGAATTGTAAAATTTACATAGATTCACAAACTACTAGATGGGTGCTGTGGTTTCAAACTTCAAAAGGGAAACATGACAAAATGAACTGGGTTTAAAATCTATTTTACATGACCTATATAATTGCCTAATGAATAAAGACATATAAAATTATTCTTCAAATTTTTAACACAAACAATTGTTTATGAATATATTATGAGATTAAACATCATGAAAATGAAAAGCTGAGAGGCAAAATTAATTAATATAAATCCTTTGTTATAAATTCTAGCAGACTACATGCATACATGAATTATCACGTTTGGTTTTTCTTTAATTAATATGGAGTTATTTCTTTAATGTATTGTAAACTGGAGCTTTGAAGAACATGTCAGATTCCTAGGGAAGTTATTAGTTGTTTCACAGGACTCATCAAAGTCCCTAATTTAAAAGTCCATAGCAGTGAGTTTGGAGCCACAAGCAGTGCCAATCGTGACATGCTAAAATTTAATATTTTAAGTTGGGCTATAACATCAAGTTAACACTACAAAACAACATCTAGTTAACACTACAGAAACTGCAAAGCTCTGAGACCAGGGCCTTTCTCAAAGTAATAATGAGAAAGCTGTGTCTTTCTTAAGCAGCAAATATATAACTTCAGGGTTTTGTTATTTGTATCTGGTTGCTCTACAGATGCACTATCAGACATTCAGGAGGAGTTCTAACAAGATAACTCCTGACAGCTTCGGATGATAGAATAAATGTTCAAGAAATTTGATTGTTAAAGACAGATTGGAAACTTTATTCACTCCTTCTATAGATATACAGCTTTCTTAGAAACCACTCCAAAAATCTTTTCTCAGGGGACTGGAATCTTTTCTCCAAGGACTGGTAGAGAACAGATATTCAATACCTGCTTTCTCAATTCTTTCATGTTTTATTATATTCATTATTAGGTAGCTAAAACATTATTGCTCTAGCAAGTTTATGTTTAGTATGTTTTGCATTTCCTTCTGCATTTTCTATGAAGTTTGACCTATACCTTAGTCATTTTCCAATTAAACAAGAATTGTTACTTTTACCGCTTCGCACTGTTTTTCTTTCCTGCTAGGAGGAAGGTAAGAATTTCCTGATGTCATAGAGCAAAAGAGGAGGGATGGGAAACAAAGCTATAATGAAAAGAGATATTCCTTTAATATGGTGAGAAATAAAAAAAATTCTTCAGTATGTTAGCTGCTGTTGTTAGCCACCAAAATGTCAAGTTAACATCACTTTTATTTCTTGTAATAAGGAATCTTCATGATTTGGCCTCTTTGAACAATTCTGTATGGAAAAGATGAGAGAACACTACTGTTCTGATAATTTCTCATCTTTCACAGTAGCCGTGGCCATCTTTTATCCTGTGTTCAACAAAGGGGAGGTCACCCTACTAAAAGAAAAGGAAATAGGTAGACCAACTTATTAGAAGTGCTCAATAATGGAAGGAAAAAAAAAAGGTATTGAAGATCTCACAACATTTTTCTACAATGTAGCATTATATCTCAGAAAAAAAAGAAAAAAAAAAGAGCTTTTTCAGACTAACAAGACACCCACACAAATCACAAGGGAAAAAATGTCTCACTTTCTGAGAAGCCCTAGTTTAGAAAGCAATCCTGTTAAAATGTGATTGACAATTTTCTTCCCTGCAAAGGTATTCTGTACCATCACTTCCATAAAGCTCACAAGAAGATGCACAGCTCAGTTTACCTCCAAAGATTAGGCAGCTGAGATCTCTTGTTAGATTTCTTTAAATCAACATTGAAAAAAAGACCATCATCTTCCCTCAGAGTGGAGAAAATGCCAAAGACAAAGAAAGAATTAAAAACAACAGTCAGAAAAACAAAATAAGATTTTTCTTAGAAATGCAATCTGAAGATTGCCATCCCTGGAGTATCATCCCAGTATAAACAGTATAAACAATGGCTTGGAATTAAGTTGGATATTGCATAGGTATTGGCAGAATTTATGGCAAGAGAAGTTTCTATGCTTTATTTTCAGAGTGAGGAGAAATTTCTAAGAATTCAGAGAAGCACGAGAAAAGTGAAACTGAATTATGGGAGACACTTAAAAGAATTCCCTAAAGGAAGGTAGACTATGTTCATATCTTACATTTATATTGTTCTAAGTTATGGCCAGGATGACCTTATCCTAATCATAACACTAGGTATACTTAAAGAATAATAACAGCAAATTAGGAATCTGCACGTAGAAGTAAAATAGAAAATATATTCAGACTTCCATCAAAGGGAAGGAAGTTACAGGAGAAGAAGTAAAAAGTTAATTTTGAAGATGTGAAATGGAAATCCCATAATTTTATAAAAGGTCCATATATACTTGGATTCGACAAGCATTAAAAAAGTAAAGAAATAGAAGAAAAATTCTGTATCGCCAAAGTCATCAAATCAATGAACTAGAAAAGCTAGCTGTTGTAGTTTAACTCTGGCCAGGAGCTAAGCACCACACAGCCACTCACTCCCTTCCCCTTGGCAGGATGTGCAGAGAATTGTAAGGGTAAAAGTGAGAAAAAACTCATAGGGTGAGATAAAGACAGTTCAATAGGGGAAGTAAAAGTCATGCATGCAAGCAAAGCAAAACAAGAAAGTCATTCGGTGCGTCCCATGGGCAGGCAGGTGTTCAGCTACCTCCAGGAAAGCAGGGCTCCATCACCTCTAACAGTTACTTGGGAAGACAAACACCATAACTCAACATCCCCCCTTCCTTCTTCCTCCTCCAGCCTTTTATTGCTGAACAAGATGTTGTACGGTATGGAATATCCCTTTGATCAGCTGCGGTCAGCTGCCCAAGCTTTGTCCCCCTTTCAAATTTTTGTGCACCCCCAGCCTACTCGCTGGTGGGGTTTGTGAGGAGCAGAAAAGACTCTGTAAGCACCACTCAACAGTAACGAAAACTTACCCGTATTATCAACACTGTTTTCAGCACAAATCCAAAACATAGCCCCATACAAACTGCTGTGAAGAAAATTATCTCAGCCCAAACCAGTCCACTAACCAAGCTTTAACTTTGAAGCTACTGAGAATATAAGCTGAAGTGAGTCTGCTCATGTTTCTAATTGATCAGGAGATAGACTCATACTGCATTAGCACCATCTGTCTCTAACAACATTTCCATTGTGGCAGGAGCAATCAATCTTCAGCACGTCTTGATCCAGTGTGCAATTCACCTACTGATTGAATGTGTAGTATTATTTGAGGATGATTTATTTGTTATTTAGTTATATTGTTTATTTATATTTATGGAAGAGTAGTTTTTAATCCTGTGAACAATACCAAGATGGAGAAAATTATTTGTGACAAGTGAACAATTATTCTCACATCATAGGTTGTCTTTATTTACTTCTATCATGTTTTAGTTACTATTTAACTTAATATTTTCTTCTGTTCTTTATATATTACTTGGATTTGTATCCTCACCTGTTAACAGGTTTCCTGTCTGTGTTAGTCTGTGTGGCTGCCCATGAGTATACGTGTATATGTACAGTGATTTGTTCTCAATTTCAGCACTTTTCAGCAAACCACAACAGCACAAGATCTTTGTCCTTGGATGTAGAAATGCAAAGTTTAAACCATGGATATTATCGGGTAAACTCAAGCTTTAACTGAGCTCATATTCCACTTTGTGCCAATTTTAAGTATATGGCTGCATGGCTAAAGCTGGAAACTGTGGAAGGCGTTTAACTGCCTTACTGTTTAGCCTAGAAAAACAGAGCTAGGAATTCAGTTTGGCAGATCTACAAAACAACAAAAAAATTAAATTTGCTTTCACGATGGGAAAACAGGGCAGAGCTAACCCACTTACTCCTAACTTACATATGCCAGATGAAGACAAGATGAATTGGTAGTCACATAAATACCAAGGAAAGGTGCAAGATTTAATCTGAAATATAATGAAGAAGCATTCTAAAGAGCTTACAGTGTGAATCAAGACCTATATATTTTAATTTGTTTTGGTGACACTCAATACTGAAGAAACTTGGGAAAAAAAAGCAAAATACTAAAACCACTGAAATGAGCTTATACTTTCTACATTTAAAATGTAAAATGTAGAGCAGAAGACAATACGAATAAAGAGCTGTTTTGCATGTCACTGTATTAAAAAAACTACAGGAAAAATTCGTTTTGCCTGTGCTTTTATGCATTTTGACCTTTAGGAAAGAAAAGACAGTTAGACTTAACTGCCAGCCTACCTCAATGTAGTTGTTGCAAGCCATTTTTTAACATTTTAACTAGTTGGAATTGTTTTCTCCAAGCAGTTCTGTCATTTTGAAAATGATAGCTTCTGACACTTCTCTAAAGTTAATTGAGAACTAGCGAACTGGGTGGAAACTAATTCAGATTGAAAACCTGGTTATCTGTAGTCTGGCCCAAACAACTTTTTTTTTTTTTTTTTCCCTTAAAAGGGCAGAAAATTGCCAAGCACAGGGAAAACCACTTAATTCTTAAAAATGAGACAAAAAATGCTTTTCAATACTACTCTCTTTCTTAGCATTCATTATTTCAGAAATTATTGCCTGAAAACAACACTTTGTAGAGCCAAGTGCTCTATGCTAACAGAGCTACCAATAAGTGTATCACTCAGCTAATTTTTTAAATAAATACTTAACATTCTTATCGTTTCTGCTAGTAGTATGAAAATGTTTTCGGAACTATTCCTACCCTTTCGAATCAGGAAAAAAACCCACAAATTTTGATCATACTATTGGCAACAGTCCTACCATTGGAGAGAGTCTGAAATCCGAGAATATTACAGTGATGCAAGAGCTCCCAGCCCTCCACATATCTGCTTGGGATGTTGCAGCTACTCCCTGTGACAAGTCATGGCAGGGACACCCTTTCTCAGGAGGGATGTAAATGTCCAGTGTCCGTTCCTGGCATTCTGGTGAGATTTGTTACAGGAGCACTATTGGGCAAGGAGAAATATCATAGGCTCAAACGCAGAGCTGCAGACAGCAGAGACTTTTTTAAAGGTTTTTCATTATACAGTTCACTTCATGCTGCTGCAGCTGTTCAGAGATGCCTTTGGAACTGGAGTTGTTTAATCTGGAGAAAAGTCCGTGAAAGCAGGGCCCGTATTATCAACACTGTTTTCAGCACAAATCCAAAACATAGCCCCATACAAACTGCTGTGAAGAAAATTATCTCAGCCCAAACCAGTCCACTAACCAAGCTTTAACTTTGAAGCTACTGAGAATATAAGCTGAAGTGAGTCTGCTCATGTTTCTAATTGATCAGGAGATAGACTCATACTGCATTAGCACCATCTGTCTCTAACAACATTTCCATTGTGGCAGGAGCAATCAATCTTCAGCACGTCTTGATCCAGTGTGCAATTCACCTACTGATTGAATGTGTAGTATTATTTGAGGATGATTTATTTGTTATTTAGTTATATTGTTTATTTATATTTATGGAAGAGTAGTTTTTAATCCTGTGAACAATACCAAGATGGAGAAAATTATTTGTGACAAGTGAACAATTATTCTCACATCATAGGTTGTCTTTATTTACTTCTATCATGTTTTAGTTACTATTTAACTTAATATTTTCTTCTGTTCTTTATATATTACTTGGATTTGTATCCTCACCTGTTAACAGGTTTCCTGTCTGTGTTAGTCTGTGTGGCTGCCCATGAGTATACGTGTATATGTACAGTGATTTGTTCTCAATTTCAGCACTTTTCAGCAAACCACAACAGCACAAGATCTTTGTCCTTGGATGTAGAAATGCAAAGTTTAAACCATGGATATTATCGGGTAAACTCAAGCTTTAACTGAGCTCATATTCCACTTTGTGCCAATTTTAAGTATATGGCTGCATGGCTAAAGCTGGAAACTGTGGAAGGCGTTTAACTGCCTTACTGTTTAGCCTAGAAAAACAGAGCTAGGAATTCAGTTTGGCAGATCTACAAAACAACAAAAAAATTAAATTTGCTTTCACTATGGGAAAACAGGGCAGAGCTAACCCACTTACTCCTAACTTACATATGCCAGATGAAGACAAGATGAATTGGTAGTCACATAAATACCAAGGA
This sequence comes from Calidris pugnax, assembly GCF_001431845.1. Classification (NCBI taxonomy): domain Eukaryota; kingdom Metazoa; phylum Chordata; class Aves; order Charadriiformes; family Scolopacidae; genus Calidris; species Calidris pugnax. The sequence continues at coordinate 2,568,864 of NW_015090767.1, read as the reverse complement.
AAGGTGCAAGATTTAATCTGAAATATAATGAAGAAGCATTCTAAAGAGCTTACAGTGTGAATCAAGACCTATATATTTTAATTTGTTTTGGTGACACTCAATACTGAAGAAACTTGGGAAAAAAAAGCAAAATACTAAAACCACTGAAATGAGCTTATACTTTCTACATTTAAAATGTAAAATGTAGAGCAGAAGACAATACGAATAAAGAGCTGTTTTGCATGTCGCTGTATTAAAAAAACTACAGGAAAAATTCATTTTGCCTGTGCTTTTATGCATTTTGACCTTTAGGAAAGAAAAGACAGTTAGACTTAACTGCCAGCCTACCTCAATGTAGTTGTTGCAAGCCATTTTTTAACATTTTAACTAGTTGGAATTGTTTTCTCCAAGCAGTTCTGTCATTTTGAAAATGATAGCTTCTGACACTTCTCTAAAGTTAATTGAGAACTAGCGAACTGGGTGGAAACTAATTCAGATTGAAAACCTGGTTATCTGTAGTCTGGCCCAAACAACTTTTTTTTTTTTTTTTTTTTCCCTTAAAAGGGCAGAAAATTGCCAAGCACAGGGAAAACCACTTAATTCTTAAAAATGAGACAAAAAATGCTTTTCAATACTACTCTCTTTCTTAGCATTCATTATTTCAGAAATTATTGCCTGAAAACAACACTTTGTAGAGCCAAGTGCTCTATGCTAACAGAGCTACCAATAAGTGTATTACTCAGCTAATTTTTTAAATAAATACTTAACATTCTTATCGTTTCTGCTAGTAGTATGAAAATGTTTTCGGAACTATTCCTACCCTTTCGAATCAGGAAAAAAACCCACAAATTTTGATCATACCATTGGCAACCAGGAAAAAAACCCACAAATTTTGATCATACTATTGGCAACAGTCCTACCATTGGAGAGAGTCTGAAATCCGAGAATATTACAGTGATGCAAGAGCTCCCAGCCCTCCACATATCTGCTTGGGATGTTGCAGCTACTCCCTGTGACAAGTCATGGCAGGGACACCCTTTCTCAGGAGGGATGTAAATGTCCAGTGTCCGTTCCTGGCATTCTGGTGAGATTTGTTACAGGAGCACTATTGGGCAAGGAGAAATATCATAGGCTCAAACGCAGAGCTGCAGACAGCAGAGACTTTTTTAAAGGTTTTTCATTATACAGTTCACTTCATGCTGCTGCAGCTGTTCAGAGATGCCTTTGGAACTGGAGTTGTTTAATCTGGAGAAAAGTCCGTGAAAGCAGGGTGTAGAGAGGTGAGGGTCAGTCTCTTCTCCCAACTAACAGGCAACGGGTCAAGAAGAAATGGCCTCAGGTTGCCCCAGGGGAGGTTCAGATTGGATATTAGGAAAGATTTTTACCCTGAAAGGGTTATTAAGCCTTGGAATGGGCTGCCCAGGGAAGGGGTTGAGGCACCATCCCTGGAGGTGTTCAAAAGCCAGGTAGACTGACATGGTTTCATGATGGTTTTTATCAGAGTTAGGTAGATGGTTGGACTTGATGATTTGGAAGGTCTCTTCCAGCCTAGACAATTCTCTGATTCTATGATGCTATTACAAACATAAAAGAAGGAAAAGTAGAGAAGAAATAAAAGGTATAAGTGGTATCTGTCTTTAATAGAATCCTTTGGTGTACAGTGTGAGTTATACACTCTGAAAGATTTGAAAGGAAAACATATTGATAGATTGTTATTTCTTTGTCTCTTCCTCATCACATCTTTAAAAGAATTTTCTCTACAGACAGAAAAGAGCTTAAATGTAATTTGTATTTGTCCTAATTTACTTCTGCTGAAGTAGATTATTAATTTTCAATTTAATATTATATATTTTGAGTAAGTTTATTTCTTGCTGAACAGAATGTCTACAAATGATGCCTCTTACAAACATCAATTAACTATCTTAATGTGCTGGAAGAACATGAGGAAGAGTAAGCTACATTTGCATTATTTTTAAATCAAGAATGAGTTAAGAGGGAAGTTTTTAACTACATTATAATCCATGTATGTACATTTAATTACCTACTTTTCATATTGTAAAATCAGGTTAGACATTAAGTCAGAGCATGTAACAGATGATGTGGCTGGTACACAACTCTTCTCTACACTGAAAAATCAAGAGTAAAATATGTCTGAAAGATGAATTAAAAATATTAAATTAACTTCAATTATTGCAAGGAAGAAATTGGTAACTGGCTGTTTCTGGGGCTGCAGGTCTGGAAAAATATAGCATAATTATTTACTAAGGATATAGTTTCATAATATTTTTTTGCCAACACACTGTTACACCAAAGTAATTAGTTTTGGCTCTCAGGCTTTGCAACTCTTTTAGACTTCATCCTCAAGACGGGAATGAGATCTCTGATTCCACTGGTACTAGTCATAGTTTTACCAGCTAATGGAAAGGTGAAATAAAGCATAGTCAAGAAAAGGAACAAGATTCACTGGGAAGCAATTTTGTGAAAGCAATATTGCTTGCAAGAGTCTTTTACATATGTGAAGCTGTTTAAAAACAGTCATTTTTATAGAACTGTAGATATTCTGTGGACATATATGCAGTCAGCTCATAATCATATTTCGTATGTTAAAACCTCAACATTATTTTGTTTCTCACACACTAGTGTCAAGAAATAAATCATAAAAGGAAAAGTATTTGCGGTGTTTCATGCATAATCCAAGGAACTCTAGGTGAAATCTAAAAAATGCAGTTTTTCAAGAGAATATATGGAATGAAAATCTGTTTCTAATATTTCATACTTGAGAATTATGATTCCACCTAAAAACATGTCTAAATAATTCCTTCTCATTTTTAACAGAAAAAAATAATCTGTATTACTGATATGTCAGAGAAATGAGAGACTTCCTGAACCCTTTAGGCATCCTCCTTAACAAGAACTCCCTGGATGATTAAATCTATTATATCACGTCCTTATTCACTAAAGGCAGGAAATCTTTGCTGTTACATTTTATTTTTAACAATGCACCTATTTGTAAAAAAGAAACATCTTTTGTACAACTCCATTAGTTTCTACAAAATTACACTAATACAAATATGGTCTAGGATCAACTTCATGGGAGTTTGAATGCAGACACTTTACATCAAAGTAATAGTTTCAGAAAGTGGTAAGACTCCTAGACATTTTCCAAGGGCGAAACCATAAAACTGAAAAATATTTTATGTTACAGTCTTTAAAGTCTCAACTCTTAAAATGTCAAACTACGCCAGACACTAAAGTAGGTTATATGTGAGTCTCTTGCACGCAGGTTATGCACAGAAAATAAGGTGCATTTGGACACTGAACTGTCTGCACATCCAGCAATGATGTGTGAAGTCTCCTTGTTGAGATCATATCCAATGCAAGATCATTACTTCATTAAAAGCTTCCCCTAAGAACAAAGGAACAACAGTTCAATCCACAGAAGTGGTTGGATGAAAAGCTGGAGGAGTGGCACAGTATTTTCTACTTCAAATGCATATTGACAAAACAAAGGAAGGGTCTTATTAAAGGAAAGCGCTGCTTTTCAAGAAGATGTAAGATAGAAATTTTTTATGGTGAGAACATTCACTGGAACAACCTTCACAGGGACACGGTAGAGTCCTCATCGCTGGAGGTTTTCAACATGTGACTGGACAGGGTGATAAATAATCTCATCTAGGCTCTGTTTCCCATGAAATACTAGACCAAATGATCTTTCGAGGTCCCCTCCAACCTGGGCTATTCTGTGATTCTATAATAAAAAGCATGTAAAAGAGGCTAGTAGAATGACCAGGGAAACAGAGGGCCTGTCACACAACAGAGGACTTAGAAAATACATGGCGTCTAGTGTAGCAAAATGTAGGCTGAAAGGAGATATGAGTGTTTCTCCTAAATCTGTCAATGAGAAAAATCACCCAAAAAAGGTGAACAACTATTTAAGTTAAATTATAAGGATCACAGGTACAAACTGATATTGATTTTTCACAAATTTAAACTACATAGTAGAAAACCTTAATCAACAGAGAGCAGTGGGATTCTGGGATAATCTACCATCTGGAATGGTTAGAATGAAAGCTCACTGACTCTGAAAAGTAGTTTTTACAGTAATAGTTGCAGAAAGTCAAACTTTATTAGAGTAGGAAAACAGGTAGTGAAAAGTTTGGTTGTTATCAACAGAGACTGGAATTACTAGTTCAGAAAGCCCTTTCTAGTCATGCATTTTTGATTTTTCCTTTTTTTTTTTAAATTTTATTTAAGAAAGTTCAGCCAAGCAAATGTTTTACTGAAAATTCTGGAAGTATAACCAGCATGAAAATATACTACTACTACTTCTGTTGCTACTACTACTACTACTAGATGAATAGAGCAGTTCAACAATTTTACAAGCAATTTGGCAAATTCTTCTGGTCACTGAGGTTTGGTTTGATGGTTTTCTTTTTTTTTCCCTCTTTTTTTTTTTTTTTAGAAACAGAATGTTATGAAATTTGGATTGCAAGTGAACAACAAGAAATATCTGCACACGTTTGTGCTATTTATGATTTCTTCAGAGAGCTTCATACCAACATCAGTGGTACAGCTGTTTGACAGAAGACACAGGATTCAGTTATCTAGACGTAGCTTTCTTCTGCTATTTGAGATGTTCTGGGGAGTTAAAGACATCTGTGAAGGATAAATGTCTTGGTGAGTCTTGGGGTTCAAAATATTTAATAGATGTCTATATTTAGGCAACTGTATGTCCCCTGTCTAGATGTAAGTTTGACATCTTGTCAATTTTAAAGACAAACACCACAGAATCATTAAACAATTTCTTAATAGATGTCTATATTTAGGCAACTGTATCCCCCCTGTCTAGATGTAAGTTTGACATGTTGTCAATTTTAAAGTCAAACACCACAGAATCATTAAACAATTTAGTTTGGAAGGAGGTCATCATGTCTAGCCCTCTGCTCAAAGCAGGTCCAGTTAGATCAGTTTGCTCAGGAATTGGCTCAGTAGGCCTTTGAGTATATCCAAGCATAGTGATTCCACAACCACCCTGGGAAACCTGGCCCAGTTTTCAACCATCCTCACTCTGCTCAAAGCAGGTCCAGTTAGATCAGTTTGCTCAGGAATTGGCTCAGTAGGCCTTTGAGTATATCCAAGCATAGTGATTCCACAACCACCCTGGGAAACCTGGCCCAGTTTTCAACCATCCTCATGATTAAATAATAAAAAGTATAATAATAATAAAAAAAATCTAATCAGCATTTGGAGACTGGAGAGGTCTGTTGCCTCTTCTCCGATCATTGGCCACTTCTGAGAAGACTGATAGCTTCCCATTAGGTACCTGTAGACAGCACTAAAATCCCCCTTACTCTTTTACTCTTAAGGGTGAACAGACTCAGTTCTCCCAGACTCTTCATGTACAACCTGCACCAGTCCCTTGATCATCTTGCTGGCTCTCAGTTGGACACACTCCACTATGTCACTGTCTTTCTTGTACTGGGGACCAGATGTAGACAACACAGTCAGGGAAACAAAACTTAATTCCTTATTCACCAATCTTACCAAATTACCTAAAAGAGTATTATAATTTGTTTCAGATTAAAATGCATCCAAAATATTATATGAAGGTAAAAACTAGATTTTATACTGCTACTTTCTGTATACATATGTATTCATCAGATCTTTTCACAGAAGTACTCATCATCTCTCATGAGCTTCTTAAATCTGCATAAATGAATTGTGATAGCGTTGGGTATTATTGAGAGGATGACAATTTTCATATGATAAAATGCCAGCTTTGTATTTGCAACATATATCAGCAGCCTGGATGTGATAGAAGAAAATATTTTTCCAAAAATCAAGATTACATTTATGATTGAATTATCACTGCACCAAATATTATTCATAATAAAGAAGTCTCCTCAAATGTTAGAATCCAGGAAAAAATGGAGAAAAGAGCTATTACCTCTTGTAAAATTGTGAACAATGCTTCAAAGAGAAGACTTCCACAGTATTCTGGAATTCAGCTGACACCTAGGAATATTGGAGTATGTGTGTAGGAACATCTGCTCTTGGGTTAAATGTATTGTGCATACTGTAGCCAAAAGGAAATCATGCAGCTTCAGATTATAATGGATTTGCACAGGGAGGAAGAGAGAGGGTACAGGAAATCCCGCTATCAACATTAATTCTGGCTTTTCCAGATTTTGAAACCTTAATCATTCTTTTAATACAGTTTTTGGGTACATAAATAGTAGGTGCATAAGGAAAGAATAAAGTCCTCAGTCATGAAAGGGATACGATACGGGGTAACTATTCTGCTTCTACAAATTTCCACTGACCTGATGAATTCTTTCAGCTGAGGTTGTCCCCAAAAAACATACTTAACTTCCTGGTTACAGTACTAATCTAAAACAAATGAATGGAATACTGGAGATTAATCTAGAAGCATTAAAGAACAGAATCTCATCTCCCAGATGCTTCAGTTTTATAAATCTGCATCCAGATGATTTGTTTTACATCTCTGGCTGTTCAGGGTTAAGCTATTACTAACTCCATGGGGTCAGGAGGGGAAGGAGGACATCCATAACTTAGCTATCGTGTCTTCTGCAAACCACCCTGCATCCCTGTGGGATTTCATGTCATATTTTCATTTTTTAAACACTCAGTAATCTAAGCCTAGGATACCAAAGTATGAGACAACTTCAGAACAAGGAGAGAACAGACACATTAGAATTGTCTAGTACAAGGGTTAGAATTGTTTGTACAGGAGAGGAAGCTTTCTTGACAGCCAGTTTAAGACTGCTGAACAAATTTCAATAGGAATTAAGAACAAACATATAGCAGAGAGTACACGTATTCAATTATTTAAAAAAAATCCCCGTATGATTTGCCTTTGCAGAGAAAAATACAGAGGGGCTTGCATGTGGGAGATGCTAGTCACACAAGCCATAATGTGGGCCTGAATAGAAAACCGTGCCCCCCGACAGGATGATTGTACAAAAACTGTGCAAGATGAGGCTTACTGATTTTACTTGTGCTACAGCAGGAGATCTTCCAGGATTTTCTTTCAACCCATTCTAATTCTCAAATGCCCCTTGAAATTTTTGTTTAAAGATGAAAAGCTTCAGAGTGGATTCTTCCATTCCTGTTAAGAACAGCATTTTTATTTTATTTTTTTTTTTAACATCAGTATCTAGCTGTTTGAGAGGATGTCATTACTGCAGACAAATTTACAAAGCCACATCAAAACTAAGGATGCAGGAACAGCACCTGGGTACCTCCCACTGATGAAAAGCCTCGGATGCCAGCACAAAGAGCTCTCTTCCAAGCGAGATGCTGAACATACCCCTTCCCACAGTCAGCACAGGGACAGCTATTGTTTCATTTATACCTGCAGGCCTGAGGAACCTCTTCCTGCATTTGTGATTTTCAGGACTTACAGCTTGAGTGAAAAGAATAACAGGATTTGCAGGTCAAACAACAGGAATAACTTATGAAGTGCACATAGTTGTAAGGAAATGCAGCACATCTATGTAGGCAAAATTTTCCTTAGTGTAAATGTATTAAAGCAAGTATATTTGTAAGGATTTAAAGCACTGCTTTTGCTTGGCATTCTCTTGTGTGGGTTTCTGCTTTCCTTTCTTATTGTGGCTGTTCTGGTTTGGGGGTTTTTTTTGTAGTGATTTCTTATTCTACATCTATTTCTCTTAACAGATTCTGAACTGAAATCAAACAGCAATATTCTTGATTAATTCACTGTAAAGAAATAGAATGGGGAAATGGTATTAGAAAGATTAATTGTACATCTGGACTCTAATAGCCATATGGGAACTAAAAGTCTCATGTATATAACTGTAATATGCTTGTTTCCCAGCAGATGCAGAACACGGATGCCGTTTTTTCCAGATAAATCTTTCAGGGGACATTGTTAATTTCTTTTAAATAATTCAAGAGAATATTAATAATTCCACCACTCCTTAGATTTGTAAGTCTCTTTAAATTAGCTATCCTTATAAGCAAAGTATTCAGGACAAAATTTTACTCTAGGAAAAACTCAAAATAAGTTTAGAAAGTCTGGAGTCTAAACTTAAATCTAAATGATGAATAGTTCAGAGAATGTAACATTTGAACTAGGACTTGAATGTTAATTTTTGCCTCTTGCTGGTAAAGCCTGCGCAAATTCTATCGTATAAAGAATTAATGAAGGCTCCATAATTTTCTATAATTTATAGAGGCAAAGCTGCTGAATATGACTCCCAGTGAAACCGGTTGAACTGACATCTTTGAAACTTGATAACCATTCATCACAAATAGAAATCTTTAACACGACTGTAGGAGAGGAAAAAACAAGCAGCTTAAATTGTAAATGCTAGCAGGCAGCAGGTAATTGTGGACCTGGGTGTCGGTAGATGTCTCAAGCAGAAGCCTGCAACTTGTTAGCTGCAGTAGTTGTGTGGCATTACTGTAAATTTTGATAACACCTGGACCAAATAAAAGTTATGTGTCTTGAATCTTCCATTTAATGGATAGACATAAGAGAGCATCACTCATTGGCTCACTTGTACTTCTGCACAAAGGCTTTTTAGACTGGGAGAACTGGTGAGGTAGACTTTCAGAAAGAAGAGCTTGTGCTGAAAAGCATGAGCTCCTGAAAACAAAAAGCGGTGGTGTAAAGAAGGAGGCTGGTAAAGAAGAAGGTGAAGATCTTGGCTGGAGAAATGATCCTGGAAGTGTGGGAAGAGCCTGGAGATCAGAGCCGTGTGGAAACAAATACCAGGGGAGGCACAGGGACCATGGTCGATACTGTCCAAGGTAACTTCAAACAGTGTCTCAGCATGAACCCACACGACTTTCTACTTGACCTTCCCACAAAATCAAAATATGGTAAATGTAGTGCTGATGGGGTGAAGGTGGGCGAGTGTGTGGGATAGCCAAGTATAGTGAGAGCCCTAATATGGCTTGCCCTTAAATAAATCCCATTATCCAGATCCACTCTGGGCTGTCATTTACACAGTCACTAATGACAGTGGCTTGACTGGCACCGAAGATATCACTTTGAAGAGACTGAAAATATGTGACTTGTCTTGACAGAAAATGTCACTTTACTTACAATAAACTTGGAGTAGACTACATGGCAGAATTATATCTATAAGCCTATATTAAACTGACTAGACAAGTAATCTTTGCCAGGTTTTGAAGATTGTGTCACATGAGACACATTCATTCCCGTACTGATGAAACAGACAATCCAGAGTACAACTGCTTGTCACCAAAAATTGGTCATAAACCATCCTGCCATTTTTACTGCTGTCATCATTGGTTTTGACAGGTATTACCGCATGTTTCGATCATAGAACCAAGGAATCATAGAACTGTTTGGATTGGAAGGAACCTTTAAAGATCATCTAGTCCAAACCCCCACCATAGGTGGACATCTTACACTAGATCGGGTTTCTCAAAGCCCAGTCCAGCCTGACCTTGAACACTTCCAATGATGAGGCACCCACAGTTTCTCTGGGTAACCTGTTCCAGTGTCTCACCACCCTCGTTGTAAGAAACGTCTTCCTTATATCTCATCCAAACCTGCCCTCTTCCAGTTTAAAACCATTGCCCATTGTCTTGTCTCTACAGGCCTTGGAAAAAGGCTCTATCTGTCTGTCTCGTAAACGCAGTTTAAATATCAAAAGGTGACAATAGGGTGTATGTACTTCTCTTATTGTCCTCCTGAGCATCTGATGGGGTTAAAGTGCTCTGGAAATTCTTGTCTCACTCTGATCTCAGTATTACTTCAGAACAGAAGTAAAGAGTCCTACTCTACTTGTGATGGGCCCATAGAGGCAGACCCTTGTGATAGGTTAGTACTGCTGTGTACTAAATAAGGCAAGTTCCACTACATTTCACTGTATTGGCAGAGCTGTTTGTGAACCAATTTCTTGTTCTCTGTGTTTTGTGTTTCCATCACTGAAAGAATTGCTGACATAAGGAGGTTCATCTTTAGATACGGGAATGTCATATTCCCAAATAAATAGTGTAGCAGAAGGGACATAAATTGTAAGATTTCAGAAATAAGAAAAAAATAATTCTTGATATATTTTCTAATGAATCTGTATTACTTTTACTGTTTCTTTTCACTTGTACCGAATTTTGCCAACCACAACAATTAAATTAAGAGTTTTACAAGTTGTCAAATGACCACCATTGTATTTCCAGCTGTATTACTAGTTCTAATTAAACTTGAGTGCTGATAAAGTAATTATGAGAAACATAATAATTTATTAGTAATTTTATTTTAGAAGGTACTTTAATACTGAATTAATAACTTGTTCTCTTTTCGGTCCTTAAGGAATCAAAGTGGCTAACAGTTTGAATAAACTCAGTGATTCATTGTGATTACCCACAGAATGAAGGAGGGTGTTGAAGGACATTCTTGATGAGTCGTTCTGAAGTGTTAGAAATGCTTATTATCAGAGAGAGAAATGTAGTTTATTATGTTTGAATTTCTTCTACTAGTTATATGCCAGTTGATATACAGTCAAGCAACTAACTGCACTAAAGACTTACAAACCATCAAGATACCATCAGCATTGTAAATAATTTACACTTTAAGTGAAAGGTGAGAGAATAAGATATCAAAAATAAATGAGATGGCATATACTGTGATGGTTCAAAATCCAATAAATTAATAAATGGCAGATATATTTTAAATGCTACAGATTTAGATCATAGAGAGATGTGAAGATGATAGTTCAGATGTGTATTTTTCTCTATTTGTAAAACAAAACAATTGTATTGAAATAAGAGAACTGACTTACTCTTTGTCTTTAACCCGATTATCACAGAATCACAAAATCATCGAGTAGATCAGGAGGGAATGGATTTCAGGCAACCACCTAGTCTGCCTGCCTGTTCAGATCATGGTCGGCTATGAGATCAGACCAGGTTGCTCAGGGCTTTTTCCAGTCTTGTCTTGAAAACATCTGAGGATGGAGACTGCATGACCTGTCTAGGCAGCCGGTTGTCTTCATGTTGAAAAGTTTTTCCTTACATCAAATCAGGAGACCTCTCTCCCCACCGCTCTCCCATGCCCCAGCCCTGGGGGAGACACCGGGCACTGCCTGCCACTCAAGACATAGATGGCAGCATCTTGCCCTGGAGCTCTGGAGAAAAGGAGGCTGAGGGGACACCTTATGACTCTTTACAACTACCTGAAAGTAGGTTGTAGCGAGTTGGGTGTCAGTCTCTTCTTCCAAAGTAACGAATGATAGGTAGGGCTGGAGGAAACGGCCTTAAGTTGTGCTATGGGAAGTTTAGATTGGATATTAGGAAAAATTTCTTCACTGAAAGGGTTGTCAAGCCTTGGAACAGGCTGCCCAGGGAAGTGTTTGAGTCACCATCCCTGAAGGTATTTATAAGATGTGTAGATGCGGCGCTTAGGGACATGGTTTAGTGGTGGACTTGGTAGTGTTAGGTTAATGGTTGGACTTGATGATCTTAAAGGCCTCTTCCAACCGAAATGATTCTATGATTCTGCCTGGGTTGAGGCCCCTGGTGTGCTGATAACTGTGCTCCACCCCAGAGTGGAGTCCATGCTACATGGTGCCTCACCACCATTGCTGCAGAGGCTTCCACAGAGACCTCTCCTGCCCACTGTGTATACCTACCACCGCAACTGCTTGAACACTCTTAGCTATACTCTTGGTAGACTGGATATATTTTATCTGTGAAGCATTCAAGGAGTAATCCATGTTATTAACATAACTTTCTGGTGCAGCTAAATGGATACTGCTTTCTACTTGTATGACTAAAATAGGAGTTTTTATTAAGTAAAAAAGATCTGACCTTAGACCCAAACATTATAAGTCAGTCTCGTTTCTTCCCTTGCAGCAACAGGATAATAAATTTCTCTTCCACCCAGGATCTCAGTGAACTGGTGGGAAGCTATGCTCAGGATAAAGGCAGAAAAAATAATACCGAGAGATGAATACCCAGAAATTTAGAAAATCAAGTTAGTGTCCTCTGAGGGCAGTAGCTGCACTATATTTAGCATGAGAAATTAAATAACCATAAGGAAAAATTGTATGTTTGGAATATAATATTTAAAATCAGGACAAGCCAAAATACAGGTACCTAGAAATATAAATGTTGCCACAAGATTTAGTACTGCGGTGGTAAAATGTTGGTGTGATTGATCTGAGATAGCTAAACAAGCAAAGAAAATGGTTAATTTCTACCATCATTTATTATTGAAAAATGTTTTCCCCTCCCATTCATGACTATCAGAATAATCTGGTTTTACAGAACCACTAAGTATGGGCAATGAAGTAGTTATTTTTCACAGCACTCAAGATGTATCATCACCATTTCCTGAAACAGAGAATTTTAACAATGATGTGACAGTTTAATGCAAGACCATGGAGACCAACTGCTTTCTATGCTGTTACAAGGTGAGATAACCATGACAAAATTATTTCTGTATGTGTCTATAGGGAGCCCATTATGAGTCTATCATGCTGGCATGATAGTGTGAAATTATGATGGGGGAAAAATATATTCAAATTTGTACTGCATGACAATGTTGTTCCAGCATGAGTTACTGATACATAGCAACTGAAATGCAAGCCTTTTTTTCCTGTATTCTGTTTAGAACTCTGAGAAACCACAAAGTTTTGATTCACATGTAGCGTAAAAGAACTTGATATAAAAGTAAATTAACAGAATTTCCTGCAGTGAATCATGTATTCTTCTCTACTCAGTGTAAAAATTCTGTATTTAGGCTATATCAAGATGTTTCCTTGCAAATTTACCCTCATCAGAAATTCATCTTGTACAGATAAAATACACAAACAAAAAAAGTAAACAGAAATCAATTATCCATGTCCCAAATAATCTAAAAAAATAGAGTACCTGCTCCTCACTTACTCAAGTTACCATTTGCTTTCTCCAGTCCAATTATTCTTATGTACCAGCTTGGAATTCTTTTATTAACAAAATAATTTTGAGCTCGTTCTTTCAGGTGTACTAACATATCTATTTCTGTGTATGTTTCTCAATATTTCATTATTTGCCCTTCATGATCAGTGATTTTCTTTATGAAAACAATATTTCCTTACTCACTGATAAAAGACTGTTTTTCTTTATCATAAAAGCTTCGCTTACCTGAAGTACTTTTGAGTCTGCATTATTGTTATTCAATTTATTAATAGGCCCACCTTTTCTAGGACTTTCAATGCAAAAACATGTTTCATACTGTTTCTACATTGTGAGTTGTCTTGTTCACTCCCCTGTATCTTTCCATTTACCTAGAGATTTTATTAAATTTCACCTCTTTGCATAATCTGCATTTAGCTGAATATATTTCTGTTTTCTTTGTTTAGAGAAACACTACCCTGAACTTCCTTATTTACTGAACAGCTAAGAAGAAAAAGGTAAGAAGTTTGTCTGTTCAAGGTAAATTTGCACAGCCCTAAAAACTTATTCAGCATTGTTTCGTATCACTTGTGCCAGGTAACAAAAGAACTGTCTCATACTGTCTGCAAGGATGCTTGTTTCCCCAGTAGGTCTGGGAATAGTTGAAGAGTGTTTCAAGTGTGTTGTTCCATGGCACAAAGCATTAGAATTTGAAAATCCAAGCCTTCTGTATTCTCTTAGCTATGCAGTTAGAAATTTTTCTTTTAAAAAGTGAGCAACGTGCTGGTTAAAATATTGGACAAGCATTGTCCTTGAATACAGGCACTTAAAACTATTACAATGACATCCCACAGGTCTCCTAAACAATGTGAGTTGCTCAGGCTTTGGCGGGACCTCCTTTGAGATTTAAAATTAATTTCATTTTTCAATATCTATTATATGTTATTATTGAAACTAACTAGTGGGGAAGCATGACACGGTAAATTAAGAAACCAAAAGAAATATCTCTATGGTCATTTGAGTATCAAGCAGAAAAGGATCACTTGAATGCTAATACAGGTTTGGGATGTGACAGATGAATCTTAACATATTACTGTCCACACACATCCTACAACTAACTTTTCCCTTAGGTTTAGCATTTTAGGTGAATTCTTCATAAAGTGTACAATCCACAATGGAAATAAAAAAAGTTTACAGATTGTAACCAGTTTTAGCCTTTCCAAACTGAACATGGGTTCCTATCAGTTGCTGAAATATTTCTGAACTTTATGGGTTATTAATTCAATTACACTTATATTACTCTTTGATTTAAAAAACAAAAAAAAATCAAAAATGATATCAGATCCTAGAAAGACAGTAGGTGTTTCTCCAGGGAAATGTTGTGGGAATCAGCTACTTTTAGAAACAGCATAAGTCACAGGAACATATTACTGGCAGGAACTTCTGAAGTCATTGGATCAGTCATCTCCTCCTTTCCCACCCCTGAAAGCTGCAGATCACAAAATAAATGCTTCTTTCAGAAGAGTTAACATTTTCTTCACATCCTCCTCAGAAATCTTTTTGGTACACTGTCATAAAATTAAGACTTGTGCCAAAAAAATCAAAGATCAAGACATTGACTGAAGTCATAGATACAGTAACAGCAGAGTATTTGTTAGATAAAGCTTCCAGATTATTTAAGGACCTGAGAATGGCCTATGCTACAGAGGTAGGCTGAAAATATGCAATATTTATAAAAGAATTCCACAGGGAAGAAATCTTGAGCATAATTAATAAACTAAGGTACTTAGATATGTGACCTGTGGTGTTACTTTCAGTAAAAGTAAATGAAAGGTACCTGTGGGAGTTATTCTCCACCTACTTTGTCCGGGGAAGTCAGGTGTTTAATGGCAATTAGCTTTGTGAAAATCAGGCAACCTATGTCCTTGAGGTGCTTTGTTATCTATCTCCTTAAAGACAGAAAATGAGAAGTTCTGCACTTTCTTGTACTTGAGACTTAATTTAAACATTTTTGATAAAGTAAATTCATGAAGTTAAACTTAATATTAAGACCGTTAGAACCAACAAGGATCAGCTTTGTGGAACCAAGCATTATCCACATGCTTTTAAGATCAGAAAAATTTATTTTGAGAATGTTCACAAATAGGGTGCTGAAAATAAATGAAATATTTTAAAAAGCAAATAAAGTCTGAGGTAATTTCAGGAACTAGAAACCATCCAAATGGAAACACCAGAGATTCCCCGGCAGGCGTACTGCTTCTTTCAGAAGGGATTTGGTCCAGATTAAATGTTGCTTCCTGCTACTGATCTTCTCAAAAGCCCATGTCAGTCTGATAGGCACACATAGTGGGAAAAAAAAAAACTATGAGATATGGAGATCTGCTACAGGTCTTTCATATTTCCATAATCTAATGGGATGTAGGAATTCAGTTCTGTTGTATAAGGCCATAAACTCCTTTCAGGGAGCTGATTTCCATGAGCATAAACTTTGTATTTCTGATTCTTAAATTTTTTTTCAAAGAGTGTATACTACAAATTACTTTTAGCACATATATTTCAATAACCTTCTCTTGTGATGCCAGGTCTATTATAAAGTCTTTTTGCACCTACTGAAACAAAACGTGAGAACTTACTATTTTCAAAGAACTTTTCCCCAAAAGCTGTATTTTTTTCATAGAATCATAGAATCATCGAGGTTGGAAAAGACCCTTGGGATCATCAAGTCCAACCATCTACCCCACTCCACAAAGTTCTTCCCTACACCATATCCCCCAACACCACATCTAAACAACTCTTAAACACATTCAGGGATGGCTCAACCACCTCCCTGGGCAGCCTATTCCAGTGTCTGACCACTCTTTCTGTGAATAATTTCTTCTTAAGAAGAAATCATTCAAAGAAAAAAATTATTTCTAAGAAAAACAAATCTAAATGCCCATCTCTGAGTATTTCTACCACAAACTTGAGGACAGTTGTGACTATAGGACTGCTGCTTTGTTCATCTCAGTAATCCATTCCAGCAACAACTGCTTAAAAAAGTAACTGACCAAAAATACAATATTAGCTTAAATTGCTCTTGAACAGATGTTAGAAATCGTGTTTGTAGAGGTGGAATTTCTTTACTTAGAAATTAACAACACGGATTCTCTCACCCACCATGCACATCCTTTCTTTTCAGCAACGATTTAATGCTTTCTTGAACAGAACTAGTCCAAAGCAATTAAAAAGCTAATAAATAGTCACAGTGGAGGGTAAATTGCCTTTCCTGTTGTCGAGAAGCATGTGTGTAGCTATAAGATAACATGTCAATCTGTTAAAATCCCAGCATAGTCCTTCCTCATCAGAAGTTTGTACCGTAGCATACCTTAACATCTTAACCCTAAGAACTGAAGGTCACTATTCCATATAGTGTCACACCTTAAGAGCATAAACAAAAACAACTGCAAATATAAGGAAATCATGTTAAGAATCCCCTTTTTTAGAGTTTACCTATATATCAATTTTATGTCATCTCTGTTAAATGTAATGACAAAGAAGCACAGCTAAGATTAAGATTTAAATTAGTAATTAAGTAGAATACTTGGTTAAATTAGTAAAATAGTGAAAAGAAAAATGTTTTTCCATATGGATGTGTTACAAAATTTTCATTAACACATACAAACTTATTTTTCCCCATCATTGTAAAAGCGTTTAAGAATGCTGTGAAGCTAAAGACACAAATCTAGTTTTCTCTTTTAATTTAGAAACTATTCCTGTTTTCACAGTGATCGTGATATATTTTCTATTTCATCAATGTTACACATAACACTAAAAGATGAGTATTCCATTTACTACTTTTTAAGTCTAGGGGGCACAGAATTCTCATTCAAGATTATTAAAGGAATTAACTGAGTCAAGTCTGATAATTTATATTAATTATAACAGATCTTGGAATAACAGAAAAAGTTAAGGTTGAAGAGGAGAGGCACACATTTTACTGTTATGTAAGATTTGTTAGATTGACAGTACTTCTAGAGAAAAATTATAACAAGATTTGGATAGAATTTAGAGATGAAATGAAGGACAACAATATAATTGACATCAATGATCACTATTTTAGGAAAATAGCTAATATCAAATAAGATTGACATTTATGGCATGATGACAAGTACAGTTAAGAGGAAGCATGCTGACACACAAGAATTACATTTCTATATATTTTTTGGCTTAGGATCATAAAATATTCTGAATAACATATCGATGCTCTGCAAAATAAGGGGTCCCCAGATTTACTGAAATTAAAATTAGCTAACAAAATAAGTAATTTTGACTATGAAAACTCTGCAGAGCAGGGTTTTTTTAGTTAGATATGGAAGACATCTATTCTTCGTCTAAAGATGTTCAGTATTTGAATAATATAAATAACTATTAGCAAAATTTGCACTTGTGAGTAAGGCTGACAGAGAATAAATATTGATGAAAACATGCAAGTTATAAAAATTACAAGGCTTTGTAAGATGCGTGTTTGGACAAACTATTCCAAAATCAAATGTTTAAACTAAGAAAGTGGGCCACACTTGCAGGTAAGGATTAAACTGTAGTTCAGAGGTAGTTCAGCAAAGGACTATTTCAACATTTCCTGTTGCAAAAAAGAATATGTTGTCTATAAGATGTTGATGTATGAAGTGAGAGAGGTTAGATATGAATAGGAAGAACAGCATGAGTGAGACCATTATCCTCTACCTAGTCCTTTGGTTGGTATTTCTAAAACGATTTGAGAAAGCTTCAGGTCTTCAAATATTGTCTTGCAAAGACCATCCTAAGAGCTTCAGTCAATCCAATTTGTCTGAACAAATACAAAACATCGCATAGAATACAAAGATGTAGAAAGCAACCTCTGTCAGCAGACTTCATATCATGTATGCTTTTTGCCTATTGTGGCATTCAGAACAGCTTGTGATTATTACTGATTTTGTTTACTTTTAGATATTTGCTTCTCAGATGGAAATTTGTAATGCTGCCTTTCAGCCAAACAACAGTTCTTGCTTGGGCTCATAAAAATGGCAATAACAGTAAACTGTATCGTTCTGTTCAGGTCTGAATAAAATAATTATAAACTCCATTCTAATTTATCTTAATTCATACAGGACTGTGTAGAAAAAAATCTTAATTAAATATGTCCGCATTTGTAATGAAAACAGACTTTCCAAATTATTTAAAGGGAATCGATAGATATATTAAATTACACATTGTTTGTTTATAATTTTTATTAATGTGATCCACTGACTCAAGCTGACCTTATGAAATGAGCATGGATCTGAGATATGAAAGTTTTCCAGAAATACCCCTTTATTGTTACATTTCTCTGAAATACAAAGAAACAAGTTTTCTAAAGACAGTGTTTTAGGCTTGAATCCAAGAAAGCACTTAAGTAAGGGTACAGTTTAAGCATGTGAGGCCTGCTATTGATTTCAGTGGATGCACTTACATGATTAGAGTTACTCAGGTGATTAAATACTCCACTGGACTTGGACCCCATTGGTATAGCATAAAATTCACCTTTATGGAGAAATGCAGAGTTAGCAGAATGAAAAAAAAAATCTCATAAAACTTTCAAAGCAGTGACTCCAGTGGGGGTTTACACTCAAACTTTTCATTTTTGGAAGACAGAATGCTAAGCCTGGCTCTAAAGCAAATCGCATGGCCAAAGAATGACGGTGCTGAGTAACACCTCTTATTTCTCTTTTAAAACTATCATTTCCTCTACAGCCATTTTTCAGCCTGGATTGGGCCACTCTGGGTATATCCAATATGACCCAGGGAATAATCTCTGCTGCTGAACTCGCAGAAGACACCGAATGAGTGCAGGAAAACAACATGACCCAGGGAATAATCTCTGCTGCTGAACGCGCAGAAGACACCGAATGAGTGCGGGAAAACGACTGACTATAGAATCATAAAATCATTCCGGTTGGAAGAGACCCTTGGGATCATCGAGTCCAACCATCTACCCTACTCTACAAAGTTCTCCCCTACACCATATCCCCCAACACCACATCTAAACGACTCTTAAACACATCCAGGGATGGTGACTCCACCACCTCCCTGGGCAGCCTGTTCCAATGCCCGACCACTCTTTCTGTCAAAAATTCTATCCTAATGTTCAGTCTAAACCCACCTGTTGGAGCTTGAAGCCATTCCCTCTCATTCTGTCACTAATTATCTGTGAGAAGAGCCCAGCACCAAAGTGCAAAGTGTGAAACTTCGGGGGTTACAGAAGAGACCAGCACCAACCTCTCTATAGTGCAAAGTGGGAGACTTCGGGGGTTATGTGCTGGGAAGAGGTTGTCAGTGCACCCTCGGGTGGACCCACCTCTTCTAGGAGAGTGTTAATGGGGCTTCTCTGAATTAACTAATTACCAAACAGAGACAGTGTGGCACTGGGGCCAGAAATGCCTGGTGCGGGAAAACGACTGACTATAGAATCATAAAATCATTCCGGTTGGAAGAGACCCTTGGGATCATCGAGTCCAACCATCTACCCTACTCTACAAAGTTCTCCCCTACACCATATCCCCCAACACCACATCTAAACGACTCTTAAACACATCCAGGGATGGTGACTCCACCACCTCCCTGGGCAGCCTGTTCCAATGCCCGACCACTCTTTCTGTCAAAAATTCTATCCTAATGTTCAGTCTAAACCCACCTGTTGGAGCTTGAAGCCATTCCCTCTCATTCTGTCACTAATTATCTGTGAGAAGAGCCCAGCACCAAAGTGCAAAGTGTGAAACTTCGGGGGTTACGTGCTGGGAAGAGGTTGTCAGTGCACCCTCGGGTGGACCCACCTCTTCTAGGAGGGTGCTAATGGGGCTTCTCTGAATTAACTAATTACCAAACAGAGACAGTGTGGCACTGGGGCCAGAAATGCCTGGGTGGCAGTGGATGGGAGGACGCGGCGTCACTCTGTCCATCAGAGCAAGGCACAGGACCAGTGGCAGAGCAGTCTGGGGTAGGAGCTGGTTACACAAATCTCCTTGCACTTGGAACGGACCTCTAGAGATCGTCTGGTCCAACTCCCCTGCCAAAGCAGGGTTGCCCAGAGCACATCACTCAGGAGCATCCAGGCAGGGCTTGAAGATCTCCAGAGAAGGGGACTCCACACCCTCCCTGGGCAGCCTCTGCCAGGGCTCTGCCACCCTCACCCCAAAGAAGTTTTTTCTCATATTTGAATGGAACTTCCCATGGCCCAGCTTGAGCCCGTTGCCCCTTGTCCTATCGCTGGAAACCACTGAAAAGAGTTCAGCTCCAACATCCTTCAACCCACCCTTTAGATACTTATAAACTTAAATAAGGTCTCCCCTGAGTCTTCGCTTGTCCAGGCTAAAGAGTCCCAGCTCCTTGAGCCTTTCCTCATAAGGGAGGTGCTCCAATCCCTTAATCATCTTTGTTGCCCTACGCTGGACTCTTTCCAGTGCTTCATCCCAGTTCCAGTCATCATGACCAGTTTCCCATTTCCCCTCACATTAACGGTCTTTGTGCTGGTGGAGGCAGAGCTATAATGCAGATATTGTAGCGTTTTACTGTCACTCGACGTCGGTGGAAACAGGCAAGAGATCAATCTGGGTGCGAGGTCTCTAAAGCTCTGTGTCAAAAATGTATGCTAAAAACAGATCAAGGGGTTTATATAAACATTATTAGTGGTATTAATTTAGAATGCCATAGTACTTCAGCACGTGCCTGCTTAGAGGATTTATAAGTAAATGACTTCAGCATATGCATGTGGAATTTATCCAACAAGATTTTCTCTGAGATTACCAGAAAACCCAAAGCACTGGGTTTTTATCCAATCTGATTCCACCTCAAATGCCTTGACCTTTTTTTTTTCTTTTTGCAGAAACACTCACTGAATACTTTACAAAGCCAAACAATTGCTGAAGGAGTTTGACGAGAGAGACTCATTTAAAGTTAAAATATGCTTCACAATGCAGTAATTAAATTGTTCTGATATTTTTGATTCCTGTTATTACAACTAATTTACAAAACCACATAGTTAATTATATAAGAAAATTACTCAGCACTACTCCTTTAAACTGGTATTTAAAACATCTATGTATTTGGAACGCAGACATAGCAAATACACTGGCACTAGGCTGCAACACCCCTCATCTTGTCGACATGTATTTCTGCTTGTGACTCTACAAGCCACTACAGGACTTAATTATGTGTTCTTACTCTTAGAGTCTAGCCATTTTGTCTCTTAATTTTTAGATCTTTATATTGAATATTTTGTTGTTAAAATAGTTATCTGAAAGACTCTTCATGAAGTTCTACTCAAAGTGCAGTTATCACTCAAGGATTGACTAGAGTACATTCACTTTTTGTTTCAGTTTGGCACCATGACTCTTTTATGGCTGTTGTTTTTGTTTTATAACTGTCAAATCCAAAGAAATATTTTAAAAATTCTTCTAGGCAGTTTTTGTGTCAACTTAAAAGCAACAGTAAATAAGTTCTACGAAAAGAAAATAGGTTTTCAGCTAAAAAGAAATAGACTTGTTGATAAGGGATTTCTAAGTTGCATCCATATTTAACCTTTCTTTCATTTACGGCTATTGTTTTTTCACTATTAGTTAAACATGTTACAGATTCCAGCTTGTTCAGATGTTTAAATTCATTGGCCTAAGCGCTGTGGCCCATACAGATACGGCTGTTCTAGTAGCTTGGGCCCACATAGACAAGGCAGGGACAGAAAGGGAAATGAATTTCTCATGTTTTGAGCAGATTTGAAAAGGCAATTCAGATTGCCGGCATCGTTCATAGTTCTGGCTGTGTTGGTTCTTGTTTTTACAAATGAGAAAGGAAAATGAGAAATGCAGTACAGTGCCTTCAGAGAGAAGAGAGGAGTCTGGGGGCCCATGGGCTGCGCTGCAGCTCGTTAACCGCTGACGAGGAGGATGCGGCTGAATCTCTCCGCGAGATGCGTAAACAGAGATGAAACAGAAACGGTTTGCAATTTGCTGGGTCCTGAAGATGAATGAGAAATAGTTCAAATATTGTTTTCCGTGTCAGGGCTCTGCAGACAGGCAGTATTTAATACCTTGACGTTTGCAGCTGGGCTCTGCGCTGGCTGGGTTGTGGCTCTTATGCAAAAACCGATATAAACAGTGGCCAGCAAAAATCATCGTTTATCAATAGGTAACACACCCAGATATAAAACAAGCCACAATCATTTTTTACTTAAAGAAAAGAAGAAAGGTAGGGTATATGTTATATTTTACGTGAACTGTGGCTGTTAAACAAGGACTGCATTGAGTATACAGGGGCAGATTTTTCATAGTGTTTACACTCCTGTGGCTGTACAGCAGCTGAACCGAGCGTACAAAATTGTTGCACAGCAAAAAAAACCCTTAAAAATGTAAATATTATGGAAGTAAACACTGAAGGTAGCTTTATTCAGTTCATTTACCTGTGTGTAGTTGACTTCATGCCAGCATTTTCACAGCTTTATTTTACAGTGCTTTCTCCTTTACCTGCATCCTTGCTTAATGCTGGTTAACTACAAAATCTTTCTACATTTTGCATTTATGTTGTAAATGAGTGGCATATTGGGTTTTCTGAAAATGTATGGGGACTTCTATGGGGTATATTTTCTGTACGCTGCTTTACAATGGAGCCTTACTGCTTATCCTGAAATATTTGCTCTCAACCTATTTTACATTGCAAATTCTGAATATAGACATTGTTCTTGCCAGATCTGTCACTATGTTTACTCCCTTTCCATTTGTAAATTTGCTTTTAGCATTCCTTGAGACTGTATTATGTTAAAACGCAAGAGTAGGCAGAAGGAGATGCAGGCTATAGCAAAGAGAGGAATTTTAAGTTTAAAATGCTTAAAGACCTTAAGCTCTTTATAGAAAGAAGATTTATAGTTTTATCTTGTTTTATATACTGTACAATTTGAGATAATTATTTATACAGGATAATTTATAATATCTACAGAGCAACTCACCCTCTGTACTTTTGTTCTAGTCACGCACCAATAGCTGACATAAGCTACTTACCCTGTAATGCTGGATTCAGGACACTTTTCTTCCTACTCTTCAGAACAGCTATAAAACTAAGATTACTGCTATTTGATAACATGTTTCATAACGGCAGAATCCTTATCTTGGCCTGATTCCAGCAACAGTCCCAAAGAAATTACTGATGCTACCACCAATTTTAACTGTGACTAGCATACATTTTTCCAGGCATGCTGCTATTTTAAACTATATGTTACGTCTAAACACTAAGCAATTTGAGATGACCGGAACAAATCTCTTAAACAAAGACAAAAAGCAGTATGGTCCAATTATCTGAAGGCTTCAGATAACTGAAAGACCTCTATAACTTGAAGCACAAAAAGGCAGACAAGAAATCCAGCAGGTTTTTGATGCATTTGTTTTTATCCCCTGTGCAAGAAGACTTAAAAAAAATACCCTGACAGGCATTTCCAGTGCCAGCTAGATGGTTCTGCAGGAGAAACAACACCTCCAGCCTGGAGAGAAGTGGATAGCTGGAGGTAAGCTGGCTGGATTTGGGATCCTCCAGGCTGCTCTCCAAAGGCTTGATCCCAGTGAAATCAATAGGATTTTCTTTGTTGATTTAAATTGCCTTTGGCTTAGATCTTAACTTTCCCAAGCCGAGACCTCTGTAGTGAGGATTTCACCTGCTAGTCCAATATATAGCCAAAGCTCAGGAAGATGACACAGTACTTCACTGGGAGGTGTTTGTTAAACTTTGCATAATAAGGACTGTTTTCAGTTCGAATTGCTCCACATTATAATCAGAATAGCTATAACTGTGCATAAAGTCATCTGGCAGGCAATCAGACACTTTCGTAATTAAATGTTAAAAGATGACTTGTCCAACCACATCTGCTAGACTTTTAATGTTTTCCACACATTCTCACATTTATGACACTTTCTGTGATAACTTCGCTTGGCTCATTAGGCAGAACGTAGTGAAGGCTCTGTATGGAAGATATAGGGAAGTCAGCAATTAAATTAATAAAGACATCAAAGTAAAAGGATTTGTAACAGAAAGAACTAGTCTATTCTTCATAAAACTTGTTGGGAGAGTCAGTATTTTCTGTTGCATATACTTTCGCTTCTGTATGAACGAGGTGAAGGTATACTCAAGAATACTTACAAAAGTATAAATTAACTAGTGGTTTTTTTAGAATATTAGTTATGTGAAGAAAATAACACTTAAACACTACGACAGTACTTTTGTAAGCTAATTGCCTTAAAAATTAAAATAGCAACAATGTAAGGCTTTGTATCATGATATATCTTATCTGATATTTTAGTTTAAGCCACTAATTTCTTCAGTTACAGTAGTTCAATTATTTTAGTCTCTTCTGTACTGGTATCAACATGTTCAGACTGCAGGAATTCATCTTAATTTCTCCTGACAGCTCAGTAGCAGATAAGTATCTAGAATAATCACAGCTTTTTGTGGTTTAGGGCATTGTTCTGCATTCCCTGTTCACACTGAAGTCAGTTAAAATCCCCATTGCATAATGACTGTAAAAACAGGTAACGAAATACTTTGCCAGGAATTCTTTTTTCCTCATTTCATTTTATTTCTACACTGAATGTGCTTAATCAAGGGTGAAAAACATTTCATGAAGGGTTTTATATAAGAAAATAAAAAATATCCAGTAAATTAACTGAAAAGTGGACTGCATCAGGTGCAAGTGAGAGTATAAACCTGGCTTTTAAAGTATGTGCATGCCAAGATAAAAAAAGGAAAGAAAACAAAGAAATTAAAGCCTATGACTATTCTCCTTCACTGGGTGCTTGGAGCATATGTCTTCATTTAATTGTTTATATCTGAGGAGAGAGAATAGATGACTGCAGTATGTATACGCAGGCTGTCAGATTAGCCTCAAGCAAAATACATATAATCGTAAATGCACTGAAGCAATATTTATGAATTTTGTTGATCTAACAGTAAATCAGGAGTTACAATGCGCTAAATGTTTCTAATATGCTTCACTTTAAAATTGTGGTGGATAATGATGTAAACCATATGAATAACGACCTGTCTACTGCAATTATTTAACACATCAGATACTAAACTTTCAAACTTTTAATGTTTAGGGTTGGGGATCTTTATCAAATAGGCAATCAAAGGAAACACTTTTACCAATCCGTGAAAGATGTAAGTATTCTAAAAAACCCTCCACTGATTAAAGCCAATGGATGTCTATGTTCTTTTTTGATAAATAATGTTTTTCTGCCTGTTTCAAATAAATATATTTGATTTTTTTTTTAATTCTCATTACATTTACATCTTCATCTCATATTAACCAAATATTTAGCATTCTATTAATTACCAGCATGTATTTTATCTTGACGTATTTATTGTAGCTGGCAACTGTAAAAATAGGCGTATACGCCTTTCACTGGTTTGAAACAGAAAATCTGTGTTTGATTAAACAGACCTGATCTGAATTTCAAGTTGGCTGGGGGGCTGTCATATAATGTCAAATGTCAATTAGTCTGACTGTTTACAGGTGTCGTGGCTTAACCCCGGCCACCAGCCAGAACAATGTGGCCCCTCGCCCACTCCCCCCAGTTTGGATTGAGGGGGAGAACTTGAATTTTCATTTTCACCTAAATTGTAGTCTTCTGCTTACCATTACATTACTAGAGCACACTTATATAATCTTTTTTTTGAGATTTCTTTCCAGGATTTCTTCATGCCCTAGAACCACACAGAATGATAGCGTCTACAGAACTAGGCAGAAAGTCCTCCAGGTCATCAGAAAAATACCCACAACACCGTGGAACAAGCTGAGCATTAGGAATCTTGAACATAATCTCTCCAGGGAGAACAGCTGATGCCTCGGAGCCAACATCTGTTTGTTTCTGCTTAATGCTTCAAAGCAGAGAGTGACTGAGCGTAATCAGGAGCAAGGACAGAAAGGAACCTTGGAAACTTTTTTGTTTGTAGGGAAGCAGTTCTTCATAGAGAAATTATTCTTTTCACTGATTTACAATATATTATGGAAAAATTATACTGAAATTGTAAGCCAAGTCAGTTAGAACTGTTCTAGTGAGGACATTATCTGTCAATCAACTTTATCTTGAGGCATATTCTGATAGACAAACCTCATTTACAGAAATATTTCAGTAGAGTTAGGTTATTTTCAAAAGAGAGAAAATACTTATTTACGGGCTGTAACTCCATAAGTTTACTGAACTTTCCTTAGATCTATGGGTAATGAGTTAATGCCATTGATTGAAAGGGACCTTTAAGATCATCATTTCCAACCGTGGTAACTCATGTTTGGTTTCATGACATAGACTTGCAAAAGGAATCCATTTCATAATATTTTAAAAATACTAAAGCAAAAGAACCCCAGCTTTCTGAAAATGAGATTCAGGTTGCTAAAAGCCAGCCATGTCAAACTCATTGAAAACACAAAATCCAGAGTAACACCAAGCACCGTGTATGTATGAATTTCTCTTATAAACTACCGCTGTTTATAAACAGTGTTATAAGTTATAAACTTATAAACTATCACTAGCTAAGACATCACCCTTAATATGTCATAGTTAAAGACAGTTTGACATCCTTCCTACCATTTTACTGTCTGGATAACAGATATTGATTCTGATAAATTCTGATATTCTTCAGTCAGATTCACTTAGATTAATTATAAACTGGGGACAGGAAATGATAAAAATAATAAAGAAGTAGTTGATGACACGGAATGAGCTGCCAAAAGGATTGACGAGCATCAGATTTTCTTCGTGCTCTCAGAATTTTTGTTTGAGGGAAAGTCTTTTAGAAGTTTCTGGATCAAATTCTTCCTACGTGTTTTTGGCAGAACTAAGAATTAGCAGACACTGTCTTGAAATTATACAGTCTCAGTTTTACTGCTGGGGAAACTAAAACTGGAAGTAAATGACCCAGGCCTTCAGGAACAAGCAGTGTCAGAGCTAAGGCTAAAACTTACTACCACATAATCTTCACTCCACATAATCATCAACGTGGGATTTTTATAGTGAAACAATTTGCCAAGGTCCTCCAACACCATTCTTCTCTCTCTTCTGAAGGAGCTTCATACCTGACTGCTCTGTAGCTCCTTTACTCAAATGTTTAAGTTTTTGGTTAATGAGACAATAAATCTGTCATGATAATTCTGTTTTCCATGGACTTTATTTTGGGAAGCTGTACTGGCCATTTTACCTCATACAGATTGCTCTGCAAGCTGGTGTAAAGAAAGGTGGCTTAAAAATACCCACCCAGGCAAAACCACTAACTTGCTGATCATATTCATAGGACTCATCCATACTCTTTTGTCCTCCAGCTGTGGTCAAAACATCTACTGAACAAGTTTATGTTAACTGAAACTGGATACAGTAGAGGCCAGACAGGATATGGAACAGAGAGCACCAAAATCCTCTGATCTTGTACCCAACAAGAACATCCTATTTACATACCGGTGGTCATGTGGATCACTGGATTTACCTCTGAGAAGGAATTTTGCTCTGTGCTAGATTACCAAAGTTCTCAAATTTTGGCAATTTCTATTAGCATTTGTTACTTATCTCTGACATCCTTTTAACCTGTTTATACCATTGCAGGGGTCTCAAATTCTTTTTGATTTTTAAATTTCCTTTTCACAAGATATGTCCTACTTCTGTACCAGAGGACAGTTACGTTAAATCTTAGTGATTAATAGAAAGAGGTGGGAAGAAGGTAATAACCTGCAATATGAAAGTGGAAACAGATGTTTTTATGATACCTTCTGGAATAAAACTCTGTATAGCTTATCTTCTTCACCACTTCCTCCCACAATTAAAAATAGAGTAAAACAGAAAGTAGCATTTATATTCATACACGATGAAGAATTTCTAGGGTTTATTAACAGACAGCAAGACACCATCAGCAACATTTGGCAGAAATTCATCTCTTCTTATATCATCACCCCCATTTGACTTCTCTGCTGTTCTGGGTAAGCTTATTCTTCCCAGTTAAATAGTTCTCATGTTAGTGGCTGTGTGCACATCTTTCAGACTCCTTTATACTTGTTTTCTGAGTTGCTCTGGCAACACCAGTGGCTGTGTGCACATCTTTCAGACTCCTTCTTTATACTTAAGTTGTTTGACTTGTTTTCTGAGTTGCTCTGGCAAGTCTTTCTACTTTGCCTGAAACTTTTTTATTTTTTCTTTTTTTTTTGTATATCAATATCTGTAGCATTTTGCAGCATTTCCTTTTATAAGAAAAATGATTAAATAATGCAAAGAATTTTTTTCCACTTCAGATATGGGTTCTAGGTACTTTTATCTGCATTGTGGTTTTTGCCTTTTAACTACATTGATATCACTGATATTTTGAGTATTATGTCTGTAAAGGTATAAATATATAAAAATAAGAAAGAAACCAGCACACTTTTCAGAAAAATCATTGAGTTGCCAAATTGGACTGCATTCTCCATGGAAAGCTAAGAGAGAGCATGCAACCAGAAATAATACTGGAGTGACAGAAAGGTCAGATCAGTGCACACTCTGTAAAAGCTTTAGTTCCTCAAGGAGAAGTAACACAAGGTCTCATCACAAGATAAAATCTTTTTTATAAAAAAAAAATAAAAGTAAAATGAAGGCTGAGATTACAATTGTTGGTGCTGAATGTAGCACTTAGTGCATCAATTTTGCATACTGTGGTTTGGAATAATCTCTTAATTAAGAGGTCTTTAAATCATGAGTGATTGAGAAGAGACTATTATAAAACAAAGTGGAATCTAGACTGAAATTTTCAGTGTCTGGAGGCATTTCTTATAATTTAGTGCCTACACTTGTAGTCATTGAAAATAGGTGTTTTTTCTTGAAAGAACCCATCAAGAAAATTTGTTTATCTAACTTAAGGTATGCAATTTATTAAATTGGATCCTGTCCCCAGTTTTAAATTATTCACTACATGGGACATAGTATAGTGATCATAAACAAGCTTTTATGGCAAAAAAGGTACAACCGACGTGCGGATTTAGAGTTGCACTGCTCAGTATGACCAATGTCACATGATGTAAGAACATACGGCCCACTGGTCTGTACTCATGACCGAGCTACATTCTCAGTCCCTCGATGTAACCCATTCTTAAGCTTTCTTGACTAATGTCAAAAAAACCTCCATACTTCTGAAAATTAACACAAAATAGCTTTCCCATAAATTGTGCTACCTATGACATTCAAAATTTTATTAGAGTGCAGAGTTACATGGCAGAAGAACAAATGTAAGACAGGCACTGATTTTCTCTGTGTGCATGAAATAATTTCTGTTATACAAATAGCAAATGCGTTGAGGGAGAATCCATCTTTAAAAAACTATTTATTTTATTCGGGGTTTTCCCATGCTAGCAAAATTGTATTCACAGTATTATTCTGTACGTATTTTCAGGAAATGTGCTTCAGTGAGATTTAAAGTAATATTGACATCTTAAAAAGTAGTTAACCATCTGCTACAGTATTGTGAACACAGACTTTAATAATAAAGACTGTTTTGCCCTATATGAGCTCTTAAAGTAAGTTATTCTTTATCACAGATATATGATGAGACCTTAAATCTGGAAATAACTATGCTAACTGTAACAAACCCTAATTTTTAATATATACGTTTTGTGCCTCAACTGACTACTATCAATATTTTTGACAAGAATTTTTTTTCTAGCTGCAAAGGACACAAGTCATCAGAGCAGTCATGACAAAATATAAGCCTGATAATCTGCCTATAATTTATCTTGAAAAGAACAATGGAGTTCATTTCTTTCAGTTCAGCTATAGTTGCAGATATCTTAATCTGCATAAATACTCTTTGGAAACATTTAAATTTCCCTTTATCAGAAATGAACTAATTTCAATAATGCTTAATCTTCTTCCCCATTCCTTACTTCTTTGTCCTGAATTCAGAATCAGTCAAACTTGTTTGCTGCCACACATAGCAGGATATGGAGCAATTACTATTATACACAATCTTGTTTTTTCCTCTAACAAAGCTTGAGTGCTCCTTGGCAAGGTCTCTGCATGCAAAACGTTACTGAGCACAAAGGGAACTTGATTATCTATTTCTTAAAAGCTTTTATAGTCATTTCTACCTCTGCACAGTGTGTGTGATGTCCTGAATTGTTTTACATAGTTTTACGGGGACTATATTCAAACAGGGAAGAAGAGATTGTATCACAGATACAAAACTTTTAAGACATGCAGTGGAAAATTTGTGTGTTTAAAACCAAAGCATAAAAATTCAAATGTAATTGGAAGAGAAAGAAAAGAAGGAAAAACTGAATGGAAAAGCCCCAATATTCTATTTGTCATTAACAATACACTATTAATACATCATAGAATGGTTTGAGTTGGAAGGTACCTTTAAACATCATGGAGTTCAGCCCCCTGCCACAGGCAGGGACATCTTCCACTAGATCACGTTGCTCAAAGCCCCATCAAGCCTGACCCAAGCCATCCCTGACTTTCCTGGGAAACCTCTTCTAGTGTCTCACCACCCCCATCACAAAAGATTTCTTCCTTATATCTAATCTAAACCTACCCTCTTTCACTTTAAAGCCGTTGCCCCTTGTCCTGTGACTACAGGCTCTGGTAAAAAGTCTCTCTTGTCTTTAAGGTCCCCTCAGGTATTGAAAGGCCACAGTAAGATCTCCCCAGAGCCCTTTCTTCTCCATGATGAACAATCCAAACTCTCTCAGCCTGTCCTCACAGGAGAGGTGTTCCAATGCTCTGATCATATTCATGGCCCTCCTCTGGACCTGTTCTAGCAAGTTCATGTCTTTCTCGTGCAGGGGACCCCAGAGTGGGATGCAATACTCCAGGTGGGGTCTCACCAGAGTGTAGTAGAGGGGAAAAATCACATCCCTTGACCTTCTGGCCATGGTTCTTTTTATGCAGCCCAGGATATGATTGGCTTTCTGGTCTGCAAGCGTACATTGATGGCTCAGGTCTAGTTTTTCACCTACTATTATCCCCAAGTCCTCTGCAGGGCTGCTCTCAATCCATTTGTCACCCAGTCC
This sequence comes from Calidris pugnax, assembly GCF_001431845.1. Taxonomy (NCBI): domain Eukaryota; kingdom Metazoa; phylum Chordata; class Aves; order Charadriiformes; family Scolopacidae; genus Calidris; species Calidris pugnax. The sequence goes on along the minus strand of NW_015090767.1, from coordinate 2,537,942 downwards.
GTGCTGATACAGATCGAGTGCAACAACCTATGTCTCTAAAGAAATCTACATTTTTAAAAACAATATTTTTACTGGTAGATACTTGACTTTGAACAACTTATATTTTAGTACTCACTAATTTGTTTCTCTGCTCTATATGTTCTATTTTCTATTGAAAATAATATAATCTTTAGAATCGAAAGCTTTTTAACCTTGCCCTTGTGCAGCGTAAAAACAAAAATGATGATTTTTTATTAGCCCTCTAGATAGATCTAAAAATGAAAGCTTACAATTTAAATAGAAACCATGTAAAATCTATCTTAAATCATTTATAGATACTATCTGTGCAGTTTATTTAAAAAGAAAAACAGATTTAATCTATAGCTGAGAACAGAATATAGGTCAAAACATCTATAGGAATGTAGTTTTGTATCAGGCAGGAACATGAAAGAGAAAACAAGGAAGAAAATCAAAATAGATATAAATACTGATATTCATGAACATCCTCTTATAATGCTAGCTCTAGAATTGCATTATTGAAAATAACTATCTATAGTAATTGTAACAGTATCCCAGCATTGATACTTTTTCAACTATTTTCACAATTTAAAAATGTGTTTTTTAAATGGAAACACAGTACATTTTATACTTGTTGATATGTGAAGAATTATTTATATTGGCTATAAAAATTCCAACACAACCATGTATAACAGATTTTGAACAGAATACAGGTCACACTTTTTTTGCTTAAAATTAGTCCATCCCATTAAACTTGAAAATTAACTGTACCATGGCTGCTGCAGTTATGCAGGGTATTCTTTTTTGTTTAGTATATACTAACTCATTTTAATTTGTCCAGTGGGTACTAAGTAAGCCCAATTTGGAAGAGCCTTTTAAAGAAGAGAAAAAATTCACTAAGAACAATTTGTCAGTAACACCCCAGCGAAAGTCTGTTTGCCATTGACGCTGAGAACAAACGTCACCTGTCGCTGAAGGCAACTGCAATAGCTACAGCCATAAGGCTTCCCAAGGTAGTGAAAATCAAGCAGCACTGAAAAGCCCAAGCTGGATGCCATTTCTTCTGGTGAATTCTCTGAAATGTTTAGGTTAGCTAGGTGAACCTCCAATTTCTAGTTCAGGAGACTGAAGGAGAACTACAGCAAGTACAGTCACACAAGCCTGGGACAGGCCACAGAGCAGGGCTGAGTGCTAATTCTGATGCTAATTCTGACCTGTTGTGCCACTTGACAAAACCCTTCTTGTTCTTTTTTTCCCCTCACTTCTGTTTATTTTTCAGCCATTGGAATGGGCTGCCCAGGGAGGTGGTTGAGGCACCATCCCTGGAGGTGTTCAAAAGACGGGTTGATGTAGTGCTGGGAGGTATGGTTTAGTGATGATGCTCGGTGTTTGTTGTGTGGGTGTCTATTTTTGTCAGTTAGGTTGACGGTTGGACAAGATGATCTTTGAGGTCCCTTCCAACCTAGAAGATTCTGTGATTCTGTGATTCTGTGATTTTCCCTCACATGTAAGTCAGCAGGTTCTCAAATAAAACTGAGGAATCTACCCATAAACGTGTTTAATGATACAATAGCAGCCAGACATTATTTAGGTGCTGTTAGAAAATAATAATAGGGATTTTAGTCACTGAAATAAGTCATTTGCCTGTGCAAACCTGCTGAGTTCTGGACAAGTAGCAGAAGTTCCAGGCAGCGATTTGGGGGTGGTGATGTTCAGAAGACCCGGGAACAATGAGCCAAAGACTTGAAGAAATCATCAGGATGGCTTCTCGAGCCAGTTCAACAGCTTCTGTTTCAACCTGCTAGTACAGATTTCACAGACTGACAGCCAATAAAATGAGAATTAGGTCACTCTATATTTTAATCATGGAATATGAACCGATTATAAAACTTCCTATGGAATAGAAAGTCTTGGAAAAGAATAATTTGGGAAATAGCTGTCCATGATGTTGACAAGATAATATACTCCTGTTCTGTGAACATTTTCAAGTTAAATTTACATTCTTTTTTTGTCCCAGGCTGTAACAGTTATTAGAGGATATAGCTTTCCACCCCACCGCAAAGCCAAAGGAGCCTGGATACTGAGTGACAGATGGGATTTTCCAAGGGCATCCAGGGCTACCAGACCTTGGGATCTTTGTAAGGGATCTTGGAAGTCCTGAACGTTTAATTCAAGTCACAAGCTTTGAGAGATTTGGATCCCAGCAGAGTACATAGAAACCGAGGTGAATTTCACAGTGATTAAACAGAAGCTTGTAGTATTCAAGATGTTCCTATGAAATGTTTAGCTTCCACAAACCAGAACATAAACATAACATAAACATGAACAGAATTCATAAACAGACTTTAAGCAGGAACCTTCCAGAGAGTTTTATGGTTATTAGGCTCACAACTTGAGAGGACTCAATTATAAAGACTATGTTCCAATGTTTATGATATAAATCGAAAGAAAGAAAATGCTACAAGAAAAGCTCAGTATTCCTTGGATATAGTTCTACATCTACATTCTGTCTAGTAGAAATATAATCACAGCTCTCTTTTTTGTGTTAAATGTTTTCATCTTATGAACTGCTCTTGGGCTTACTGTGAAACAGTTACAGAAAAAATTAATCCAATTTGCAAGGTGCATCATTCTGAAAGCTCACACACTGAGAAGTACTACTTGCCATCCTATGCTGCAAACTGTGTTTGAAATTAACCTTTTCACTGTAAGTGGTATTACTGAACTTTCTGGAGAGGACCTATATCGCTGATAAATAGTAATTTTCAGTTCAAAAATTCAGTTGAAGATTCTAAAAGAAGATAAATAATAATCTTGAACATTTAATAATTGAGATGTAAAAAACACAGCTGGTGTCTCTGAAATTTTTTGAAAACTTTGATCAGATTATTAGTTAAATCTTCTTTACTGGAACCTGTGTAAGTCAGAATTTATCCCTAAGCTTGCCCTTTGGGAAAAAGTGAAGAGTATAAAGCAACATAGATTTGATTTAGTACGATTGTCTTCAAACATTAAATCTAGAGCAAAGAAAGAATTTAATTACAAGCAGAAAAAAAATTAGCAAATTCAATATGAAAATTTTAAAAGCTGTGTCACTGACTTGAGGGGTCATTAAAACACACTCTCCCCAAACAAAAAACAAAAACCAACCAAACAAAAAAAAAAAACCAACCAAACAAAAAAAAAAAACCAACCAAACAAAAAAAAAAAACCAACCAAACAAAAAAAAAAAACCAACCAAACAAAAAAAAAACAAACCAAACCAAAACAATATTCTTGTATGGTAGTACCAGCAGATAAATATATAGCACCTTAGCTCAGGATAATATTAAATTAATCAAAGCAGATTTCTCTAAATGAGGTTCGATATTTCTTCTGAGATTAATCTAAAAGCAATTCCTTCATGAGAGAAAAACAGGTATATATACTGAACCTCTGACTGCTTACCAAAAAATGATGAATCACAGTCACTTTTCAGGGCCAGAGGACAATATTAAGTTACGCCAGGGAAATAAATAGCTAATATCAGTTAATATCTTTAGAAATCTATGCTTTTACTTTGAAGGGCCTTGGTGTTTAGTCCACTGGTGAAATATTAGAAGCTCTAGGATGTGAAATGCATAATTTCAAAAAGTTTGCCGAGTAGCACTGCAAGCATTTGCTTTTTTAAATTAAAACCAGTGATTACTCCTCTGTTTTATTACACCCACAATAAACAACTTTCTGTTTCAAATGCGACATAAAACTAAAGGGTACTGCAGAAAATGCACACCTATATATGTAAGAGCAGCAGAATCCAGCCCTCTATGTCTACAATTCAAAGCGAAATAGGAATTGCCTATTGATTCATAGCAAGGTCAAATACAGTTAGTCCTACAGTGTCTTGCACTACATTACACTGAAATTTCATCCAGTGCATACTTCTATAGTAGTTTTCAATAGAAAATGAAGTCCACATCTGAAATACTTAGGCTTTATCCCAAGACATGGAGGGCCAAGACAGCCACAAACATTCCAGAAACCCCAGAGGTCATCCTCAAATAGCTTTATCCACGGAGAGAAGGCTGAGGCTTTTATGACCAAGAGAAGTTTTCCTAATATATATACCACAGAATGAACGAAAAACGGCCACTGAGAAACTCATTTTGCTCTCAGGCCTACTCTTCACACTCTGCTGTAAATATGATTAGAAGCTTAAAGCAGCAGCAGCTAGCTTTGTTTCAAAGTTAAGTTTCCCTGGGTGTCTTCCAGCTGCTATTTGGACTTTATATCCACTTCAAGCAAGCTCCAGGGCAACAGGCATTTTAATAGCCCAATAAACACTTTGTCTACTTGTGGGGTGCAGTTACAAAGTCAATTAAGCTGAGATTAATTGAATCTGAACGAAGAAAGCACAATAGGAAAACTTCTTGGTAGCTAAAAACAGTTACACAAGAGTTAAGTATAAAACCAAACAGTCCATTTGCTCCTCCTGGCTTAGAGTTTTTTTTTCTCATCAAAAATGAGGAAACTAATTTTAAATTTTAAAGTTCTGCACGATTAGGATATGACATGGATCTAGAACACTCCTCTTCATCCGTGTGTAAAATAAATTTATTTGCTACGGTGCTAATCTGACAGCCTTTTAGTTTCATCTGGGGTAGGAGCAAGATGTACAATAAGCTTCAGAGTGATGTCTTTTTCAGTTCAACAAAGTCCGGTTTGACCGACTCACTCTGCTGTATAAATTAATAGTAAGATGTTCTCTGTACAATACCTGAAATTGAAGGCAGCATCTTACTGAAGTGGTGGGTAATTATGGGCTGCATGTGTAAATAATCAGACTCTTCTGAAGTGCTTGGAGTAGGTGGAGAGGCTTGATTTTTTTTGGTGGATAGAAAAATTTAGGAAGGCTGGGACAGAGAGAAAGCAGAAGTTCTTGGGTAGAGTTTTACAGAAATAGAAGAACTGTAAACGTTTTGGAATTTAGCATTTAAGTACAAATATATGCAACAACATGTGCAAAAATATGTGTGTTTTCATGAGGTTTATATACTTGATAATGACTCATGAATTTTAATATTCGAATTATAATGTTGACAGGCAGTTCAGGAGAACTGCTCAAAACTTTGTTCTAAAAATGTATTTAAGCTGTGGATTCTGAGAAAAAGGGAAGGATTGTTAACTGCCTTTGTTATCATGACTTGTTCATTCTGTGAATATGGGAATGAGTCTCCAAATGTAGTATTGCTTATACTGTGTAATTTGTTTTTGTGTCCATATAACATTCTTGTAATTTTCTTTGCTTCAGAAGATCCATTTTCTAAATAGCATCTCTTGTTTTGCTTTGAAGATATGAAAGATAATGAAAATGATGGAAATACTTTTCACTGCTTAATTACAAAAAAACCCTTTAACTACTACAAAATAGAAAGGAAGAGTGGACATAAATCCAATGAGAATTGTGCTGTATTCTACAAGCTCTGCTCATAAATAATATGCATTGCTCCACACTGGTATACATTCCTTAACAGTTAAAATTACTTTTGCATATATTAAATGCATTGAATATGATTTAATACCAAAACATTTTATAAGCAACTTCAACAGAAATTAAATGCTGGGGATTGATAATAGGCATGCAACCCTCTTAATGGAACAAATAATATTTTTAATGGAATAATTTTAAGTACCAATTCTTCAGCTGTATTTGGCAACAGCACCCTGCCTGTCATCCAGTATAATTAACACTTTGGTTGACAAGGGCGGGGGGAAGGAGAGAGAAGGCAATCAAGCACATAAATGATTCTTAATAGCTACAGTGTATAACAACAAGGACAGTTTGACATCAAAATGTTATCAAAGTGTTCCTTTTTAATGCTTTGGTATTTAGTTTCTGGTAGTTATTACATTTATTAATAGGTAGCAGTGCATTTGGTATTGTTTTCACAATAAAATTTGTTTCCAGATTTATACCTCACTTAAGATGGCTGTACTAATTTAAATTTAAAAAAAAAAAAGAAGAAAAAAAAAAAGAAGAAAAGGGAAAAGAGAAAGCCAAGATGAAAAGTAATTTAGGAAAAAAAATCCAATATAGCTTAAGCCCCAACTCAACTGCTTTCACAGTCAACACAGAGTCAACACACCTTTGGGTGTTATTCGGATGAACTTCATTGTTACTACTTATGTGAATTTTTAATTATCATGCCTTTTGCTTCTTTCCTTTTCACCTAAAAAGCATTTAATGAGAAACAGGGGCACAAGACCAAAAATATCTATTTAGATGTCCTAATCTTTATACCAGCAGTCACATTCCCACCAACCTCATTTGACTTCCTTTCCTTCAACTCTTCTTCCCAGTGAGGGCTGAGGCTGAGGAGGTTGCCATTCCAGCCTTTCTGGTGGCTGGGACACGTCCTTGGGAAAGTTTGAGATGCTTACAGCATGTCTAGAGTTCAGTACCTGCAGGTTCTTGGTTTGTTGCCTGGCTGTCTCCAGCAAGGTATCTCCAAAGCAAAGTTCAGGACTAATTCTTGGGGCACTTCATTCCAGGGACTGCTCCCAGTAAACAATAAGACTGAACCAGTTTTGTCTCTCTTAGCCCTGCATAGTCCTCTGTGACTTTACCAGAAGACTGCTCTCAAACGTTGCCACATGCCTTCATATTACCTTCTAAAGCACTTAACATGTATGATGATTTTTTCAATTTTTATTGAATAGAATTTCTCCGACCCCCTAAATGGACTACTCCACCTAAATGTGGTAAATTTATAATGAGAATTTTGGCATTTTTTTTTTCTTCCTACTTTATTATAAACCATGGATTTGGGAAATATGAACTCTAGAAAACTAAATAAATCTAGGTGAGAAATATATGAGACCCATGGTACACTGCTGAACAAAAGTGATAGCAAACCAAAGGTGGTAAAAAATAATCTAAATATCCTCATGGTGATAGATTTTGAATTTAAAGTATGCTCTGAGGGACAGGAATAATAATAATTAATGCTTTGCTCTTACACGTGATCTATTATCTGAAGATCTTGAGTTCTGCACATTATTATCTCATTAAACCTTACAACACCCCTGTGAGGGAGGAAAGTGTTTTATTATAGATATTTTGCAGATGAGTAAACTGAGGTATTCAATTAGGAAGAAACATGGAAGCTCACTAGCAATATTAGCCTATATTGCCATAGCAATTAAAAAGCAAATGCCAAGATTTTGGCCATTAAGGAAGAGCAGAAACAAATAAAAAAGAAAAAATAAAGCTATTCTTCTAAAAAGAGGGCATGCCTTCATTTAAAGCACCAATTTAAGTTTCATAGCTTAAAATATCTCTTTGGAAGGACTGTTTAAGATGCAAAGATAGACAAAACGTTATCCAGAGAAGTTAGGTAAGTTCTATTTTAAAAGATTTTCAAAAATTTACTGCATAAAATTCTGAACTTGAATGTAGCTCTGTTTTAGCAGAAGGTAGACAAAATGATCTTCAGAAGGATCTTTCAGACCAAATCTTTTTGTGCTCTTTTTATAATCAGTATTACACTTCAGATATTGAACTGTCAACTACAGAACAATTTTTAGTAAAAGTCCTCTATTGTGGACATCTACAAACTACACAATATGAAAGAAATAACCTACCACAATTTTCACTCCAAGGAGAAAATAAATATGAGATTTATTTTTTTTGAGATCCATTAAAAATTCTGTTATTCCTTTATTTGTAAATGAAACATATAAAAAGCAGAAGTAAACACACACAAACAGAAAACCACAAACATGAAGTATTAACTCCTATCCACACCTATCTGCAAAATAGTGTTCTTTCTATTTTAACTGTGTTTTAGTAACAAACTGGAGGCCATTACACTTCAGCCAGGTAAATTCACTATTTTCCTAACTATATCAGCTGGAAAACAATTCTTATAATTTAAAACATTAAGCTTAGAATTTATTTTTTAGCTTTTTAACTTATTTAATGTAAAAACACGCATATTTTTGTTAGACTTTCCATTTACCTGCTTTCTAAATATATAGTAGCTTTCTTAAAAATTTTTTCTAAAAAAATCACCAAGTACCTTTCAAAAATTTAATTTTCCTTTTTTCTTCCTTAATAATCAGAGTAGAAGAATTAAAATTATTATCCCTCCTAATTGTGTCATTTTCCGTTATGCAAATATTCAATGAAAACATAACAACATTGAGGGCTTCCTTTCTATTTAGTTCTGATACAAAACTCCATATGTGCAACGAACAGTTTGATTATTGTTTGTTTAGAACAACATTTTTAGGACATATTTTTATCTCTTTAGGTGTTCTGACAGATAACTCCAGCCCTCCAGTTCTAACCACCACCTCTACAGGTTATTAGATCACCGCTGGATGAGATCAAGGTGCTTCCATAATTCTCTTTATTCCTATTCTCTCTAGGATAATATTGTTAAACTGTATAAGGAGAAAGCTACATTGCATCTACAATAAAAAAACCAAACAAAGATCAGATCGTCTTGAGTCATCTTTCTTTTAAATGAGTTTTGACACTGGAGGAAAGACTAGAGGAAAAGGCTGTTGCGACAGGGAGGTCAGCCTCATATGTCAGTACATATCATTTCAGATGTATTCATTCTCTATTTTCAATCACAAATGCCATGTATATTGAAACTGGTGAATCTTTGCATTACATTTAAGACATCCAATTCTATTGAGGGCTAAGAGTTCAGACTAGCTTGCTGTTGACTTTGGATAATCTGCTTTTTACTAAAATAAGTTTTTGGCTAATGATTGCATGAATAGAATAAGGAACAAAAGGTACTTTAATTTTCTATTCTTCTTTTTCATTGTTTGGTGTACGGTAGTGTGGTTTTTCTTTTCTTGCAACATTTACTTTTCTTAAATGAGTTATGGCTTGATCTAAACCCCTTTGAAAACACAGCCCTTGCAACAGGAAAATAAAAAGGAAGGCAAGATAAATTCAATTTCATTTAGTAACAATCAAAATAATAGATGCCATTTTACTCAGCTCCCTGGCATAATTGAACAGAGGCTTAGAGGCTTGAGATACTTTCCAGGGAATTATATAGCAAGACCAGATCTAGCATATAGATTTGGCATGAGATGAAAATGTTTAGAGACCGATAATGCAGTTGTACAAATCTTGGAAGAATGTCCCTTGTTTCCATACAGAGTTGATGTAGCCCCCTAGGTACTTACTGTTGATTGGCATAATCATGGTAATTTTATCACTTTTAGCCTGAGATAGTTGACCTGAAGCATCTAGATCTTAATATATAAAGATGCAGTGAGATCCTGCCAGCAAACAAAATTAAGAGTTTTATTACTAAAAATTACCCTTATAGGCAAAAATCTCAAGGTATGTTATTAATAACCCCTTGCACATATTAAAATAAATCTGTATTACATAAACCATTCTGCTATAGCAAAAAAGGCTAATTGTGGAGGTAGCTCATAACCAAGATGAATGATGACAACCACATAATGGTTGGTTCACGGTAAAGAGAAAGAAAAAATAGTCTACTGAGCAGAGAGAGAAAAAGAGACAAAGCAGTGTTGCTTTGATAATATTGAAAAGAGCATTTAGTGTTTATAACAACTTGATACTTTTGCACCTCAAGCAGACGTTGGTCCTTTTGCATAATATACTATGACATTTTATCTGATCAGAGCCTTTTCTTTACTAGATATTTTTTCTTCACTGTGCAGGCATGAAACAGAGCTAAATGCAATATCCATTTAATAAATCTGTGTTTGGCATAAAATATGAAAAAAATCATCTAAATTCCTTATTTTGAGGCAGTGGTAATTAAAAACCTTTCATGATCTGCTGTTTTATCTCATAACTCAATTCTTCCACAATCCATATGCAATTAGAGGAGCTTTACTAATTAAAAAGCAAATACTTCTGAATACTGGCACAAAGGCAAATTTTTTAACTTTTGAAGGTTGCTATGAATGCATTTTTAAAATATCTTTTAAGTATATACTTAACTTTACAAAACCTTTCCCATATTTGAAATTTAAACCAATTGCAAACTATGTAGAATTCAGTGAAATGTTTGCTGCTTTCATTAATATTGCACAATTACAGCTAAAGTAACACTGTTTTTTTTAAGTGAATGGAAATGTTAGTCTTACTTTTTTCTCTTTTACCATATTTATTTGAAATTAGAAAAAGGCTTTTCATACTTTACAGCTGAGTAAATGTTATGGGAGGACATATGACATGATTTTAAATTTGCAAGATACTGAGCTCCTATTGAACTGAAAAATTTCAATAGCTCAATGCAAAAGAGCTTCATTAATATCTGGAGACTGTACTGGCTTTTTGGAAGTTAAAAAGTCAAACCCAAACAAAACACTACTATATTTCTTCCCGAATCAATTTGCAATATTTTATTCTTGAATAAGCTTTTAAAAGTAATTTTCTGTACTGTAATTAAAGACAACAATGAAACAGAGGTACTGCATGATGCTGTAGACTATTTTCATTCTGTCCCTGAGTCAGTCTGACAATTTGTGCTTATCTTCAAAATGTTCATGCTTTTCTCCTAAAACTTCAGATCTTCAGACAGTCATCTTTCACACAGTCCAACAGATGACCTCGATGTTCAACGTCTGAAGTGAAAAACTGAGGATTCCGCACCAGGGTTGACACTGGTACTGTGAAATGGCAAAAACCATACGTCGAATGGGGAACCACCTGGAACTGGCTGATAAGACAGATCCCCCGATCACCCTGCCTTGAAGCCATTTAATCTCCAGCTTTCTGTCTCCAACCCCTTCAATAGTAAAGCCTGGAATCCTTTACTAGGAATCAATACTTCTACTCATCTTTTTTTAACGGTTTTAAGTGGTAAAGCACAGGAGATTGTCAGGCACGTGTTAGGGCCCTAGGGGCACCAGCAGGCCTCTGTGGCCCTGACCAGCCTCCCTGCTGCTTCCTCTGTCCCCTTCCATCAGGCCCAGAAGCTCCATTTCATCCCAATCCCTGCTGTGATGATGCTGTAGGAGAGTTGGTCCCCATCTCTGTCTCTGCTCTGGCTCCTGGATGGACTTCAGCCCTACACTGTGGGTAGATGGACCCTTCAGAGACCCACTTTGTAGCCTTGTTTCCAGTCTTGCCTCTGGCAATGTTTTCTTTTGCTCCTGGCTGGACTTTGTGATGGGCCCTGAGCGTGGTTCATTGATCACTGTGTCTGAGTTGTCCCTTGCTCTGTCCACAGTGTTCAGCCCCTGTTTGTGGAGCATTGTTGGGGCTGGAGTCACCCTCACTGCTCTCTGACAGTGTCTTCCTAATACTTTGTAGCTTTATGACATATGTAACCAATGACATGAAAAAAACCCAACTTGATTCAGAGAATTTCAGATGCAGAAATTATTTGCACTGACATCTTCTATTACCAGGAGAGTGTCCTTGCCTGAAGGTCATCAGATATCTTTGCAAAAGATTCAACCTTCACATTTTCTCTTCCTCGATGTAGACAGATTACATAAAATGGACAAAGAAAATGTGGGGATAGAGACAAAAATGTATGACTTTTTAGCCTAATGGTTAAAAAAAAATAGAGAGACAACTGTCTTAACATTTCTGACAAGATCTGCATCTTTGCAGGAAATCTGTGAAAGAGGACCTCGCTGATGTGAGTGATCTAACCACAAGGCTACAGATGTGATCTTCACTCTGTTTCTCAGGCTATGCCGTCTCTTGGCAGAAGGCTTTGAAATTGCATTTTGTGTATGATGTGCCCCTGTTCTGGCTAAGTCTTGCATTAAGATTGTTACAGAATTTGAGCCTTGAGCCAGTTCCTTGTATGGGCAATAATTGGCACCTATCTCCCAGTGATATAATGAATGTCAAATAAAAAAGGAATGGAATTATAACAAATGCAAAAGATTGCTTTACACACTGACTGAGCACTCAAGGTGAAGCAATTTTAAGACCAAGCTGAAGGGTTTTCTCTTGCCTAAAGACATTTGAAGTCTTCCAGGTAAACCTTTTGCCAGTTTGCATCTACAATGAGCTTTAGTAAAGCTCACTTTGGCTACTGTGAGCCAGTAGCTTTGACACTGTTTCCCACAGCATTCTCCTGGAGAACCTGGCTGCTCATGGATTGGACTGGCATATGCTTTGCTGAGTGAAAAACTGGCTGGATGGCTGGAGGCCAGAGTTGTGGTGAATGGAGTTAAATCCAGTTGTGGCCAGTCACAAGTGGTGTCCCCCAGGGCTCAGTACTGAGGCTGGTTCTGTTTAACATCTTCATCAATAATCTAGACGAGGGGATTGAGTGCATCCTCAGTAAGTTCGCAGAGGACACCAAGTTGGGTGGCAGTGTCGACCTGCTGGAGGGTAGAAAGGCTCTGCAGAGGGATCTGGACAGGCTGGATCAATGGGCCAAGGCCAATGGGATGAGGTTCAACAAGGCCAAGTGCCAGGTCCTGGCCTTGGGTCACACCAACCCCATGCAGCGCTCCAGGCTGGGGGCAGAGTGGCTGGAGCTGCCTGGCAGAAAAGGACCTGGGGGTGTTGGTGGACTGTTGGCTGAACATGAGCCAGCAGTGTGCCCAGGTGGCCAAGAAGGCCAACAGCATCCTGGCCTGTATCAGAAATAGTGTGGCCAGCAGGACTCGGGAGGTGATCACCCCCCTGTAGTCAGCACTGGTGAGGTTGCACATCAAATACTGTGTTCAATTTTGGCCCCCTCATTACAAAAAAGACCCCTTGATGGAGCAGGTCCAGAGGAAGACAACGAAGCTGGTGAGGGATCTGGAGAACAAGTCTTATGAGGAGCAGCTGGGGGAACAGAGGTTATTCAGCCTGGAGAAAAGGAGGCTGAGGGAATACCTGAAAGAAGGTTGTAGCGAGGTGGGTGTTGGCCTCTTCTCCCAAGTAACAAGTGATAGGACAAGAGGAAATGCTCCCCTGGAGGTTTAGATTGAATATTAAGAAGAAATTCTTCACAGAAAGGGTTATCAAACATTACAACAGGCTGCCCTGGGAAGTGACTGAATCACCAGTCATGAAGGTATTTTAAAGATGGGTAGACATAGTGCTTAGCAGAATGGTTTAGTGATGGTTTGGGCAGTGTTAGGTTGATGGTTAGACGCGATGATCTTAAAGGTCTCTTCCAACCTAGATGATTCTATGATTCTGTTGCAAATACTACCTACCACAGTGTACTTCCAAGTAACCAGTTAATAAAAGCATAGTAGTTTTAACATGCAGTATAGATTGCCACCTCTGCCAACAGGTCAGCCATTACATGTATATGGTACAACAAGTTCAAAACAGCTTAAAGTGTAGCAGTATCGAGTAATCTTTACATGAAGAATGGAAGTTCTTTAAATCCGTATTGTAATTTTGAATTGTTTTCTGTGCACTTGCATGTGAGCTGTAACGGTCTGAGAACTCTGTATCAGTAAACTCACAGAAAGTTGAGAAGACACACATTACAAAGCCAGAAAGAGTGAAAGGGAGAAAGAGAGCATGAATGCTAATGCCACATCTTCTATAACGCATTTGGTTCAGAAGAGCAGGTGTGTTGGTGTTTGCTGGTACGCTGAGAAGTGTCAGGTACTCGCAAGTCAAGGAACAGAGCAGAAGGCATCTGTATCTGCTCTTCATGCATAAACGGCCATATAGGTGCAATCTTTTCCTTTTTTAATGCATAGGGAAAATTAAAGATTTATGGACAAGTGTGCTCCCTTTCTCAAAAAATCCTCTGTGAAATTATAAATCATGCAATGTGAATATCTGCAGATAGAGAAGCGTGGAATAAAAATTACCAAACACAGACACTAGCTCTAAGCAACATCAGCTAGCAAATCATCCACCTAAGATGTAGTGGTAAGGACATCATTTCAAGCTACATTGAATACTGCATAGTATAATACAAGCCATTTTGAAAGATAATTAGATGCACAATTTCCTATACAGACTGCATGAGAAGTCCAATCAAACTAAATTTGTCATTCTACTGACACATTTTTGCTATCCTTAATGTCAGTTTGCTGCAATCTTTTCCTCCCACTGTGTTGTTATTTTTGGTAAGGAAGAGTGCCACAGAACCCTGAGGTATATTTTGCTCAAATCAATATATCAGAATGACAGCTATGAAATTCGTTTACAAAAAGACTACATAAGGTTTGAAGAAGGTTCTGTAGTGGGCAGATCTACAAATTCAAGTTTGTAAGACTGTCTCTCACTTTCCTCATTTTCTTTACATACGCTTTAGTTCATAGCAAAGGCAGAAATTTTATGAGTTACAGGTGACTGCGACATTTATAATCATATATTAGTGATGCCAGAAATGAAAAGGTCAAATAAACAGTACAGGGTCATGATCTCCTTATGAAATATAACAACAAAAAAGATTCTTCCCTCTGACTTCCAACTCCTATGTCTTCAGTATGTTTTCCTGGTAGACTTTATTATAAAACCTGGGATCGAATAGTGTAAAAACGGTGTATCTCCAATAAATCAAATCGGTATAAACCAAATCAGTGTAGCTTCCTCTCTCCCTCTCTCACACGCACTCATGCACACACATGCACTCATAAAAGTCTCCTCAAGTTATGTTCCTCCTGTTTGTGGTGACACATATGTACACTTTTAACTAGGCATTAAAGTTCATTAATTACAGTATTCTTTATATTTATTAAAGCTTTCAACAACAGGTTATAACTTCTGCGTAAGGAAGCCTGCACATTTGGACTGAATATCATTTATCCATGTATCCTGTGTTGTTCAAAAGATGATCAATGATTACTTTCCCAAGTGTTTTTGTTTTTTGTTACAGGTACAGCCATAAAATGATGTTATTGCTGAGTTTTATTGGGTCTAGCTGTTGGATATCTGACCTGCCTGTCTGAAAGGCACGTGATCCGCTGCTCAAAGCTCCCTCTGTTAAGTGGGAGTGGGAGAGCCTGGAGCTGTCAGAGCACCAGGCAACAAGCTATGAAAACGGGTCAGTAGAAAACAGGCAAGTGTTTTATCTTCAGATTTAAATGTGTCTGTGTTGAACTGTGACGCGTGTCCCAGAATGCGCAAGACAAGTACTGAAGTCATCCACTTTTTACAAGTGAAGTATATATTATGTGTATGTACTGCACAGTTCTGTAACAGAGGACTCAAGGGTCGAGGTGGAGACACAGCATCACGTCTCTTCTCAACTAAAGGTGACTGTTGCAGTAGCAAGCCCTGTACAAGAGGATGCACTCTCAGGTTCCTTTACCCGGCTTCGTTCTGGGAATAAGCAACAACAAATGCAGCATTAGGGAAAGAAAAATGAAAAATATAGGCTTGCGGCTGGCAGTTCACACAAGGTTTTGACTATAACTGCTTTAGCTCAGACCCGTTTCAAGTAGAGTACAGGAACATTCCTGGGAACAAGAGCTGAAGGCAAGTTCATACTCTCAGTGGGAATATGTGTTGCTGAGGAGCACAAACTCTCTTGCATGCTTTTTCTCATATCCGTGAACCCTGAAACCCTTACTGTACAGTGCTCTGGTTACTCCAGAAAGGGTTTATACATCTTGCCCGATTCATATGCTAGTCCAATAAGTATGGCTTGGCATTATTTTCGGGGATGGGAAGATGTAAGCTGAGTAGGCGACCAAAACTTTGCACCCTGCTTCCTGCATGATTGGTCTAGTAAATAGTGCTGTTACAGAAAACAAATGAGCTATTTTTTATTAAACAACAATGGAAGATGCCAGTTTTGTTTGTTCAATGTAGGTTATCAATCCTCGTCCATCAAAACTATATCCTTTCTATGCACGTCCCCAACTCTACCATCAAATTAATAAATGCTTATGGACATTGTAGCAATTTAAATTCTAAGCAGTGACTTGGCTTAGAAATCTGTCTTAGTATTTCTGATAGGAACAAGAACGTTTGGTGGAAGATATGTCTGCTTAATAAAACAATAAGGAAGCTATTTGTACAGTAATATTGTTACCAATATAAAGACTGCATAGCTGAAACATTTTTTTATTAATTTCTTTCTTGCTATTGATGTCTGCACACAAATACACAAATGCATAAAAAGCCATGAAACCATTTGGGACAGGGCTCTGAGCAACCTGATTGGTTAAAGATGTCCCTGGTCATTGCAGGACCTTTAAAGGTCCCTTCCCACCCAAACTATTATGATTCTATGATGAAAAATTCTAAATTTTCACCACCCAGAGCAACAATTTTAAACAGTAAATACTGAGAAATACAGTGCAGTGATTCACTCAATAAATCACTAGACAGATCCTATTCCAAAACTGGCAGCAGTTGTTGTTTCTTTATTCTTTTTGCCTTTGTTTGTAGTCTTTGCTTCTACACGTGTCACATTCTTGTCAAAGACACTTTGTACCAGACGGAAACTACTTCTCCTTCTTCTGATGTACTGTGCTGGTTTTCTACTACAGAATGTGTTAAATTGCAATCACTCATTTAGTACTGCATTCTCAGTTTCTGCTACCTAACTATGTCTTAATTATGGCCAGCAAATGGCCAGCTATAGAGTACGGCTCCTTATCACCAGCTACACAGGAGCAGAATATCTTTGTATTTACATTGTTCTCTTCTAACACCCCTTATAGGTCTGATTTGAAATGGTTCTCTACGGGGGCCCTAGAGAGAAGATAATGTAATTGTCTGCAATTTGACTGTAAAGAAAATTACTAATAGGCTCATGGAGGCTGCTCACAAGATTGACTATACTTCTTATTGCAGGACGCAGTGTTTATGAATGAATCCTGACCTAGTTTGCTGCATGGAGTTTTCAGAGCAAGGATCCTTACATAACTGCAGCTCCTTTTGGGACACAACGATCCAGATTCTCGAGACTGTACAAAGCAACGGGTGGAACCTACTGCTCAGGAAAGACCTGGCAGACCGTGGTTAACTCCACGTGGGCTTCAAGACACCAGCTGGGCATTGTGTGACTGAACAAAGTGTAGGCTGAAGGGGGAGTGAATGCCTTTGGAGACGTAAACGCAGGGGAGGTGCGGTCTCTAAATACCCACAGGTGTAGCCCTAAGAAATAATCTGCAGTTTGATCTTCCTCTCTGCAGAATAGGCACTATGAGAATGAACACTTCTTAGTCTTACTGCTCTTGTGCTGGATGGTAATTGAAATAAGGACCTGTAAACTAGTTTCTACTGGAAGGAATGGTCTGCGAGGTGGCCTCTGTGTATGTCCACAGTGGTAACTTGTTTATTGACCCGGATTCATAAGTGGATGCACAGGCATGCTGTAGCATAGACAAAGCCTCTCTGGCTGAAATCTAAATCCAAACACCAATATCCAGTTCCTGCAAATTTACTGTATGCAGCAAGATCAAAGCATACACAGTGTTTTCTTGCTGCAGCACACCCAAATAAAAATCAAAACAAGTAATTCTGACGAAAGAACATATGCGCATGTTAAGAGAAAAAAATAATGCAAGGACATACCTATAATAGGTGTTGCAGCACGGTGAAGAATCTTTAAGGTCCCTTCCAAACTAGAAGATTCTGTGAATCTGAGCTAGGTATGGTGTGAAATGTTAGGATGCAGCAGGCCACTGAGAAAATGAAATCTCACATATTTGCACAGGAGTGTTACTACACTCTGTTTTAGCTCTCCAGGGGAGCAGGCAGGCTATGCCTGGCCCATGCCAGCCCCCACACAGCCACATGAGTCAGGGACAGTCATCTCTGAGCTGGATCTAGGGATAAGTACCCGTGAGATGAATCCAAGTTTACCTGCTCTGGGTGTCTGTGAAATAGTACTATCTTATGGTGCCAAACGAAGCGAAACTGTTAGATCATCACACAGCACTTCTTTATTTTGCCTAATTTCAAGCATATCCTTGTCCCACTTTCTATTTCCCTGTTTTGGGATTACTCTTTACAGAGAAGCTTTTGGAGTTCAGTCATGCGTGAACATAATGAAAATGCATTAAGACCACTGGGGGATCTATATTGATTGAAACAACAGCCATGTAGAAATCTGACTGCTAGTGAAAAAAAATGTTGATTTTATTGTCTAATGCCAGCTGAGCAACTCATTATCTCATAATGACAAATCTGTGCCCTCCCTTCACCAGACTCCTGGATATGGAACACAAAAAAAACCACACAGTGACAATGCAAACATACTTCTCCAGTGCTTGGAAAAGAAAACTGGGCGACTATTGTGACTATTACACTCTTAATAAAGATTATGATAATAATATTAGAACAACTTGGAAGAAAGTAAAATCTACCTTTTTATTTTCTGTATAATTCCATGTAGTAGGCACCTTGTAAGAAAACACACACAAGTCAACATTCATCTTGAGAAATAAGCTTGAGAACCCTCTGAATCTGTACTGGGTTTTGCTCAATGTTTAGCTCACGCTTCCCTGACCCTGACAAGACTAATATACTTGTGAATTTGGCAAGAAACAAGGTTAGGGAAACTTTTCAGTGGGACATTCATTCACTTCAGAACATAAATATTGGAGTTTTATGCCTGTTCTTACTAAGCCTTCTAACTGTATGTTTATTAAAATAAATTTAGCTTAAAAAATAAAAGATTACTAGCAACCTAAACCACACAATTTTATAATAGCAATTGAACATGGACAGGGATTATAGATAAATATACAACATTTCCCACCAGGAACACTTTCCACTAAGCTTTGCTCTCCTGTAAAGATTTTTTTTTCCAGACTGCACAATCCCCTTGCACGAAGTTGCTGGACTGTCATTGACTGCCTCAGGCCCACAACCATTGTTTGGCAGCAGTGTGTGTAGAATTAAAATGCAACCATACTGCTGATTTGGAATGCAAGATTTCCCCCTTCCCTTCCCTTCCCTTCCCTTCCCTTCCCTTCCCTTCCCTTCC
>NW_015090767.1:2496639-2519072 GCF_001431845.1 Calidris pugnax | reverse complement strand
TCCCCTCCCCTCCCCTCCCCTCATTCTACTTAAAGCTCTAGCCTTAAGCTCTACTATATATGGGCATATACAATGTTGAGAATCAAACAAATAATACACTAAACACACTAAAAAGAGAAATTAATGAGGAATATATTTGTGACTCCCTCCTGTGTGAATTGTTTTCTCCTATACAGTTATAAACTTATGACTGATAGTAATAATTTATTATCTCTCTAAAGTCTATGAATGGAAGTAGCATGTGTTTCCTGGATCTCATTTACCACTGTCAAGTTGAAAAGGTATGTGAGATTATAATAGATGCATCAGAGACTCCCTATTATGTGAATAAAAATCCAGCAAATTAATATTGGTGAGATGAATTCATGAATATTTACATTCTCCTTGAAATTGATTATGAGAAAAATAGTCATTTGTGTGAAATTTATCAAAGCAGACAGGTGGAAAAAGATGATAAAATGTATCTTTACGAATATGGGAATATATTTCAATGAAACTTATATTACAAGATACCACTTTCTTATTCTGACTAGAAGGCCAAACTTTCATTTCAGAATATGCTGATAAACCTGGCAGCAGTAAATGTCATGCTGAAATGCAAAGTCAATGGAAACTGTAAACGAAATGTTGGAACACCCAATATGTAGTTATTCTGACACAGAGCAAAATAAATATGCTTTGAGTGCTGTGAAGTACAACTGAGTGTCTATCAGATGCAAAATAACACATTTATAAAGCATATAAGTGGCATCACTGTATGGAAAAAATAGCTGTAAGGTGGATTTAACAAGTTTTTTAAAAGTCTGTTTATCTCAGAGAAGTCTGAAGTGGAGCATTTGATGGCAAATAAATAAAATAGAAGCTTCATGAAGTATGACACTTATTTGCTTTCAAGAATTCAGTAAGCTATAGAATTATGCAATGCATAAGTAGGCAATTAACATATTAATCATATGCAAAGAATATATAGTTCATGCTTAGACAGGAATTCAGAGGAACTCAAATTCACTTACTGTGGTTAGATTACAGAATGAATAAATCTAACTAAGAAAATCAGGAACATATCAGCCTGATATTGATGTAAACTGGTTATCTCCTGGAGACCTGAGAAGCCCAGGGATGAGTCTGTACATCAGCAAAATAGTTGGATAGGATTTGGTCAGTCTTTCTCTTAGGAGGCCCAAATCAGCACAGCTCGTATCCCTTTGTCACCTTTGAATTATTGTATCTTAATTCACATCCATTTTACAAACAATTCTCCTCTTCATATGATACCTTATGACCCACACAGACAGTAAATATATATAAATTATATATATAAAAAAGAGATATATATAATTTTTGTGCCTGTTGTACTGATATATGTAATCTTAATCTTTTTTTATATGCATATGAATCCTTTCATATATATGAAAATATGAATATCAGTAAAACAGGACAGAAAAAAGGATTAATTTTTTCTGTAACAGGGGATGGAAGGATCCAGCTATGCATTTGTAGCACAAAAGAGACATAAATATGCTTATCTTCTCTCCTTAAAATATATTTCCATGAAAAAAAAAGTATATTGTCAGGGAAATAAACTGGTATAAACAGGTCGTGATTTAATAGAAATAAGGTTGCAAGGCATGAAAGTGATTGGGTTTCCAGAATAACTTTACACAAGTCATGGAAAAAAAAAAAAACTTTACTACTTTTAAATGGAACTTCATTTGTTTGTGAAAAGAATTACAAAATGTACTCATCTGCAATAACAGAAAACCAAGTTCAGACACAGAAGGCACTTCCTGATGCTGTTTTACTGCATAGGAACTTGTTTTTATGGAATGTTTAAGAGAGCTGGTTACTGAGCAGCCAGTCAAATTGCCTGTGGAATGAGAAGATGCCTGCAAATTTTCACAATCAATTACTCTCAAATTAATTTTTGCTAACCCAGCACATCTATAAATAAGTATACACACTAACTTTTCCTTGCTAAGTCTCTAGTAAAAATGATTCCCAACACAGTAGCTTATAATTTAGTGATTCATGCAATGAACTTCAACAATATCTTGGGATCGAGTTTACTAATCAGCAATTGAAAGACCACGTAATTCTACAGTCAACTTTTATGTCTTGGTGTGAATGCTCATACTGGATAGATGATGAGGGAACAATAATGTCTCCCAAGTCACAGGAGACAGGACAAGGGGAAATGGCCTCAAGTTGTGCCAGGGGAGGTTTAGATTGGATATTAGCAAACATTTCTTCATGGAAAGGGTTATCCAGCATTGGAATAGGCTGCCCAGGGAAGTGGTTGAGGCACCATCCCTGAAGGTGTTCAAAGGACAGGTAGACATGGTCCTCAGGAATATGGTTTAGTAATTTTTATTTCCTATTTCTTATTTATTTTTTTGTCAGAGTTAGGTTGACGGTTGGACTAGATGATCTTTAAGGTCCCTTCCAACCTAGACAATTCTATGATTCTATGTACAGCTGATTCTCCTGTTAATGGTGTTGTTTTTCTAATTAATTTTTTAAAAAATGTATTTTTAAATGTTTATAAAATCCCAAACAATTTCATGCATTTTTTGTATAACTTTTTTCTACATTACTGATTTTCAAGGGAACATTGGTTAGCAATTAACTCATGAAAGAAGAAAATTGAGGCAGTATTTCACTTGTTTCACTTGTTTCCACTTGTTTCAAGCTCCCAATTTCACGTCCTGTGTAAGCAAAAATGAAATGCTTTCCAGTAAGATTGTGAAAAACATGTTAATTCTGAAAAATAGACCCGTATATGGTTTAGTGGTAACCTGGCAGTGCTAGGTTAATGATTGGACTAGATATCTTAAAGACCTTTTCCAAACAAAACAATTCTATGATTCTATGCAATGATCAGGCTCATGGGTAGTGCAGTTTTAACTTAATCAGTGGCCTGAATTTCTCAGCCCCATTTTAAGTGAAGCCACAGCTGAGTTCAGTCTCTGGGATACTTGCAGACCTCACAGCTACCTTTCTTTGCATTTTCAGGCCTTGACATTTCATTTTTCTCAGAGTTTTTCTTCTCGTTATTTCTTCTGTCTAGGTTTGTTTTTTGAATTCCCGGTTATTTCACAGACTGTATTGGCTGACAGGAGAGTCCAACCCATTATTTTTAGCTGAGCTTTGGTCAAATTTGACCTTAGCTGAATTAACATCACCAGTTCAACGCGTAATCTTTGCAGAGCAACATCTTGTCAGGCTGCTACTACTGTCTGACCCTCAGTCAATAACGTCAATATATTTAGACAAAGTATATTCAATTTTTTAAATGCAATTAGCATGTATGTGTTCAGACAGATAAGGTATATTTGTAATATGATTTAAAATGTCTGAGTTCTTGAAAATGAAGGTTGATAATGAAACCATGGGAAGACACTTGAAAACAGCAATAGTGCATAATGGCTTCTTGATATATAAAAGAAAACTCATATTCTCTTTTGAAGTTCCTAATGATTTTTCATTACTCTTTTGCAGTATACCTGGACTACAGCTTCATACCCTATGAAGTGCAGTCTAATAGAGGCTTCATCCTATCACTATTTATCATCATTTAGAAGGTGCCCCAGGAAAGGACGCATTAAAACATCTTCAATTCTTCTCACCGGTTCAAACCTTTACAGAAGCTCAATTTTACAGAAATTGTAATTCAGACAACATATATCTGCAGTATTACAGCATGCAAGTACTTAACTTCAGCAGGCGGCAAATCCGAATGACTCATATTTACTTACACAAAGATTTCATTTCAAAGATAAAATGACAAGGAGTGTTCTTTTATTCTCTTAGTTCCCTTTCAAGGAGCTTAAAAAAACCTTCCTTTTTTCCCTTAAAAAAAATTAAATCTTTAAATGTAACAGCAGAAAACTACTAACAAAAACGTGTTCCCTGAAGAGATATCAGTGCACGTAAATGAATTCTGTATCAGATAGAAAACAACTGTTTGTTAACTCTACCTGGGAAACTGCATGAAAACACTGAGTTTTGCACGAATTGCAGGAAGCAGTTCCATTAGGGAAATAGTATCAGAAACAGTTCAGAAAGCTCCACAAGAGACTCTGAGTTCATGTATTTACATTCACATTCTAAATTATTCGGAGGATAACTCTACCTGGGAAACTGCATGAAAACACTGAGTTTTGCACGAATTGCAGGAAGCAGTTCCATTAGGCAAATAGTATCAGAAACAGTTCAGAAAGCTCCACAAGAGACTCTGAGTTCATGTATTTACATTCACATTCTAAATTATTCCGAGGAAATAGTCTTTAAAATTTAAAAAAAAAAAAGTGTGTTGTGTAGGATCGCACAGAGAAATAAATCATGTATTTTCTTCCAAACTAGTCTAGTGAGCAACAGGGAGATGAAATAGCCAATGTGCTGACTTGTGGAGTAATTTAGTCTGGTCATCTAATTCAGCCTCCTTTTCAAAACAGGTCTATCTTCAAAGGCAGATGAGGTTGCCCAGGACTCTGTCCAGTTGCATTTTGAAGATCTCCAAGGTCGGAGATTCCACAACCTCTCTGGAAGCTCTGCCACAACTTTTGACCATCACCCCTTGCCCTTCGTTGTACATGTCAGAGAAAAGCCTGCTCCATTTTCTCCATTACCTCACATTATCACAGATGGAATTAAATTATGATGGAATTATGATGGAATTAAAGCCTCCTCTGCTTGACTTCTCTTCCTTGGGCTAAACAGATAATGGGCCTGTGTGTCTCCTCCCAAGCTATGTATTCCAGCTCTCTAATTGCCTTAGTGGTCCTCTGCTGGATTTTATTTACATATTTCTTGTATTAGGGCCCAGAACAAGACATATTAGTCCAGATGTGGCCTCCCCAGCGCAGTACCAGCTTCCCCCAGCCAGCTGGCAATGTTCTTACTAATGTACTGGGTCTGGCTTGGATGGAGTTAATTTTCTTCGTAGAATCTGGTACAGCGCTGTTTTGAGTTTCTGACAAAACAGTGTTGATAACACAGCAGTGTTTTAGTAATTACTAGGCAGTGCTTACACAGTGTCAAGGCCTTTTTTGATTCCCACTCTGTCTCCCCAGCGAGTAGGCCAGGGGTGCCGAGAAGCTGGGAGAGGACACATCTGGGACAGCTGATGTCAACTGACCAAAGGGATATTTCCTCATACCATATGACATCATACTCAGCAATAAAAATTCAGGAAAAGGAGGAAAGGGGGAGAGATTTGTGCTCATGGTGCTTGTCTTCCCAACTAACCATTTTGGGTGCTGAGGTCCTGCTTTTCTGGAAGTGGCTAAACATCTGCCCTGCCGATGGGATGTAGTGAACTAATTCCTTATTTGGCTTTGCTTGCACAAAGCAAGTTTTTCTCACTTTTTCCCTTCTGATTCTCTCCCCAGCCTCCCCTCCCCACCCATCCCACATCCTCCTGTAGGGGAGTGAGCCAGCAGTTGTGTGGGAACTCACCTGCCAGCTGGGGTCAAGCCATCACAGCAGCCTTCTCTGTGTTTAGCCTTTACCACCACAAGAGTGCAGTCCTGGCTCATGCGAATTTGTTCACAGAATCAGAATCACAGAATGGTTTAGATTGGACCTTACAGATCATCTAGTCCAATCCCTGTGGCCAGGGACACCTCCCACCAGACCACGTTGCTCAAAGCCCCATCCGGCCTGGTCTTGAACACCTCCAGGGATGGGGCAGCCACAGCTTCTCTGGGCAACCTGTTCCAGTGCCTCATCAAGACACCCACTCAGGGCCCTTGCTGCAGCACTCTTCCCCAGTACATCAGTCCCAGCACTGATGCACAAGGTTGTTCTGTCCCCAGGGCTGAACTTGCCATGTATCTTTGTTGAGTTACATGAATCTCCCTTGGCTCATTTCTCCAGCTTGGTTAGCTCACCCTAGCTGGCAAACCTTCCTTCCAGCATATCAGCTGTTTCCCTCAATTTGTTGTCATCCGTGAACTTGCTGAAGGAGTCAGATGCAGTATTGATCCCTGAGTTACTGGAACAGATCACTCAGAAAGGCTGTGGCATCTATGTCAGTGGAGATTTTCAGATCTTGACTGGA
This sequence comes from Calidris pugnax, assembly GCF_001431845.1. NCBI lineage: Eukaryota > Metazoa > Chordata > Aves > Charadriiformes > Scolopacidae > Calidris > Calidris pugnax. The sequence goes on along the minus strand of NW_015090767.1, from coordinate 2,513,011 downwards.
CAAGCCCCTCAGCAACCTCATCTATCTTTCAAGTTGGATGTGCTTTGAGCAGGAAGCTGAGATAGATGACCTCTTGAGGTCCTTCCAACCTAGATTATTGGTACAAACAGAAAATACAGGAGGAAGCCTACATTTTCTCAATTTATTTAAACGTATCAGAACTCTACTTGCAGAAGGAATAATTAACTATTTCCAGAAAGAATAATCAACTCTTCCCATTCTGACAATGCTTTGATCGCACCTCAGATTGGTTGTATTCATATACAAGTGATTTAAAACAGGTAAGAGTTGGCAAATCTCTGTTTTTCTGCAAGAAAAAAATGTAAGTGCTTTCTAGTAGGAAGACAGAAGTGAGACTCCAGTATTATTTGAGAAACACCAGATATTTCAAATGCTAATGGAATTCCATTATATGGTAATGATGAACACCACACAGTAAACCAAATTATGTTATTTACACATTGCTGTCAGCCGGCTTTCATTCCTGTAATTTCTTCCTAGATTGATCCAAAAGATTAATATATACCGGCTATAACTGTGACAGGTATAACAGAAGTTTTTAAGCCCTACTGTATGTTCCTATTGTGAAACAACCTTTTCAATTCAAACTCTCCTTTACAGGGTAGTTTAAAATCACACCCAAAGGCACGTGTATAAATTCTTATCCCTCTCCCTCTACTCTCAGATGTTAGAGTTACAGTTGCATTCATGAGGGAAGGGTGCTTATAGCTTAGAGGATATCCTTTGAAATGCCTTAGAATAGGCATTCTCAAGCCCTGTAACTCTCTGAATTAATTGGCTAAATTGCACACACTCTTACCTTTGTCCTGTTCTACTGCACTAGAAACCCAGAGCAGTCCAAGCTGAAGTATAATTTCATATCTATACACACACACATGAACACAGATGAAGCCTTAGGAGACAGTTCAGGTAGAAACATGGACATAAAATTATTTGCTTGCAGTTATCCACATTTTCTAAGAGAAGCCTACTCGTGAATTTTTTGAATGTGATTTATTTCATCCAAAATAGACATCTAAAAAGGATGAAATGAATTGTTCACTAAAAGTACCTCTTTTCCCCTGCTTACTATGCAGCTATGTCATTTATCCATGACTATTTCAGAGAAAGATGGCTCAAGCTGAGTGAAATTAATACCATCTCTGGCTAAGAACTTCATATTGGGAACCGACAAGATTGCTATTAGGGACTCTCCATGTGCTTCTTATCTACAAGGTCCGGTGTTCTTTTTGATATTACTGGGGTAAAAGCTTCAGTGTGGGATTCACCTCATCATATTGAAGTTATCTGCAAAATTATCATTACCATGTCATAGAATTCTAATAGCAGCTAAAACATTTGTTGTTTTTTGAGTGGATCTGGAATACTAACAAATTCATTTCCAGTACACTGTAAGGCAAAAAAGGTGCCATGGAGCTCGATACTCACAGTTCTCACTGTCCGACAAGATTGCTATTAGGGACTCTCCATGTGCTTCTTATCTACAAGGTCCGGTGTTCTTTTTGATATTACTGGGGTAAAAGCTTCAGTGTGGGATTCACCTCATCATATTGAAGTTATCTGCAATATTATCATTACCATGTCATAGAATTCTAATAGCAGCTAAAACATTTGTTGTTTTTTGAGTGAATCTGGAATACTAACAAATTCATTCCCAGTACACTGTAAGGCAAAAAATGTGCCATGGAGTTTGATACTCACAGTTCTCACTGTCACTTAAACACATGTTTCCCCAGAATCTCATTAAAAAACAAAAACTTTTTAGCTACTAATATGAAAAAAAAAGAATTCCTATAAAAGTACTGAGTGAAAGAGTACACCGTTCATGCATACTCTTAAGTTAATACACTGAAGTTAACACTGACATAACCAAGTATTTTATCACCTTCTTTTTCTTCAGTATAGTACTTGAAAGACCTAAGTATCCTTCTCCAGCTCAAAACAAAAAAAAAATATTTTATAGTCAAGTTGCCTGAGAATGAAATTTGCAGTAAGCAGTTCAAGTATTGTGACTGACCTCTGAATTGCCCTGGCATAATTAATTATCAAGAAAACTAAGAGCAAGAGCCCAAACATTGTTAGATTAATGCACAAAACTTTTATTTGTCTTAGCAAGATTAAGAAAGCCATATGCACTAGTATTACCACAATGGTCTATTCATATGTTGATAACCTATAAATTTGGCTGCGTTGGTTTCTATTCTTCTTCGCTTACACTCCCAAAAGCAGAGCCTATGGAAAGAAAAGCTTAGAAGTACAAAATTCAATTAAAAAAAAATATAATTTCTATTTTCTTACGAGGGCTGGTCAGAGGGAGCAATGGTCAGAGCTGAGCTGCTGAGATGAGGGAGGCAGCATGAGAGAACTGGAGTACATACTGGCTGGGCTAAAACTGGCACAGAGATTCCTGGCAAATGCAGGATGGCTTTCTGCGGAGTGACATCCTTGGGACACTTTTCCACACTGATTGACTAGGCAAAATGTTTGGGATTTTATTTTAAATAAATGAATGTTTCAGTTAATAGATTGAATTTCAATAACTGACCTCTAAAAATACCTTTTCTGCCTATTATCTCCTGAAAACAAAGAAAAAATTCTTTCAAACAGAGAATGAAACTGAACAGCTGGGTTGAGAGTTTCATTATCCCTGTTATGAGATGAAATCTTACATTTTCAACTTAGGTTTATTCTGGCAGATGTTAAATACAAGATAGTGTGATAAAACCATGGAATTATTTTCTTTAGGTCATGCATAATGATTGCCTGAATTATAAAAAATATAGGTGTATGTACGTGACATGATAGTGCTATCAGACTAACCAAATATTGTAATTACTCTCTTCCTTCACAAAATATTCAATATCATACTTGAAAGGTCTAGATAACACCTTCCAATTGTCTATATACGAGCATCTCTTCAACAAGAGGACATTTTTACAGTGAGATTGGCTGGAGAACAGAGTAATTGATTCTGTATGGTGCACTGAGGTAAATTAATAAAATTGTTCTATATTTAGACTTTGGTGAGACAATGACCCATATTCTATATGTTCTAAAATATGTGGTAATTATAATCAGATGAACAGATCAGCAAATAATATATTGCCAGTGGATTTTGTATCCAGCTCATTAAAAATTCACAACAAATAATTTCTTGCATTTCTATATATTATTCTGTAAATTGAAAATAACTTTCTAGCACGTTTTTTGCAATTACTACAGTACACTGAAAAAATTATTTTTATGAATTGTGTAAGCGTTAAGTGTATATATGATTCTGCAAAGTAATTTCATCATTTTATAAATACTTTCATGAAAACAAAGCCCTATATATTTATTTACTGAGTAAATCAACATATAATTAAGTGCATTGTTTGAAGTAGTATTAATTATGCCACTGCAGGTATTGCAAGGTCTATTGACCTGTTGCAAGTAATGTCTCTCTCTCATTATTTTTATACAGTAAATTGTTTTGTATAATTTTTTGAGTAATGAACTCTGTCCAGGGATGTATTTTAGAATATAACTGGATATAGTGATATCTGCTTGATAGGAGCATATGTTGATATGCTGATATGAGCATCTGATTGAACCTAAGTTGATACGCCTAGACAAAACATCTTTTAAGAACTAACGTAGGAGAAGCTGCAGACACCAGTGTCAGTCCACCTCTGTATGAGCTCTGACTTCTCAGAGGATAATCAGGAAATACTCAGACTGCAGGATTGGTTATGAATAATGAATGGAACAGCAGCTCCAGGAAAAAAAGGGTTATATTTAGAAGGGCAACTGGTCTCCGACCCTTTCTGAAGAACTATATTTGGAAAGAAACAACCTCCAAACCTGTTAGTGTAATATTACCAAACAACCATCTGCTTTGTGAAACAATTGTCATGAAAATATTTTTGTAAACACTCCTGTCATTTTTTACCAAAGCTAAGCAAATTGCCAGCTTCGTGCAATTTCAGCATTCCCTTGTGTCTATTCTGCTTCGATTCTGACACAACAAAAACTTGCTATTAATTTCAGAAAGCATAAATTTAGTAATGTCGTATCAGACACATCAAGTTAGATGTAAGATACAAAGTAAATCCATATGATTTAACAAATTAGAAAAAATATAGAGTATCACAGATGTCAGAATTTATAGGCTGCATTACATTACTTTCACATCAGATAACAGCTACCAGAGCTGATGAAGAATGCTGTGTCTCCCTTTGAGGATCTTCTCACCCAATCAGTCTTGAAAGAAAGTCCTTATTTATACAGTTAATGATACTGAAGTAATCTAATATGTCTATGCTACTTTATAAAATCAAGTTATAGGGAAGTTGGAATTAATGTGTACTCACAGATCAGCCCACTTTTGTGAGGCCTTGATATGCAGAAGTAGCCCACCTCCTACATGTAAGCAACTTACAACCAGCATGTCTAGCTGCAACTAGTGCTATAGAATAATAGAAATGTCTAGGTCAGAAGAGATCTCTGGAGACCATACAGTAAAACTTTCCGTTGAAATCAGGGCCTTAAATTAAGTTATCCAGGGCTCTGACAAGCCGAGTATTGGGTATTTCCAGCAAGGAACATCTCACTACTTCTCTGGACAGCTTATTCCAATATTGTCTTGTTCTCATGGTGAAGGCTTCTTTCCTTGAATCCAGACAGAGTTTGCCCTGGAGTTACTTATACCCATTGCTTCTTCTGTCACTGGACATCCTTGTGAAGAGAGTACCTTGATGTTCTCTGTAACTACCTTTTAGGTATTGGAAAACTGTGACTTCATCTCCCTTGAGATGTCTCTTCTCTAAGCTGAACGGACACAATTCCTTCAACTTTTCATCGTAAGTCCCGTTCTTCAACCCTCTGATCATTTCGGGGTCCTCTGTTGGACACTTTCCAACTTTTCTGTGTCTCTCTTCAGCTGGGAGGAACATAACTGGATACAGTATTCCAGGTGTTGCCTAAAAAATGCCACGTAAAGCTGAGCAACCACCTCCCTCGATCTGCTCAATATGCACTAGATGTTGCAGCCCAGGATGTGTTTTGCCTTTCTTGCTGCTGAGATACATACCACTGGCTCTAGTTCAGCTTGCTGTCAAATGACCCCAGAATCTTCCTGCCAAAGATACGCCCCTACCCGCGTGTAGTGGTAAAGACCCCAGCTTGTGCTGCTCTTTGGGGTTATTCCACTTACAGGACTTCACATTTATCCTCGCTGAACTTTGTGTGATTCTTGTTGGTCCAGTTTTCTAGCCTGGTGAGGTCTCTCTGTATGGGTGCATCTGATTTATCTATTTCTTCACCCAGTTCGGTGCCATCCACAAAAATTGTGGTGACGCGTTCATTTCCCTTATCCCTATAATCTAGAAAGATATTGAATAGCATTGAACCCTGAGCAAACCCACTTGTGGATGGATGCCAGTTTGGCTTCGAGCCATTATCCACCATCCTTGGAGTTCAGTAGTCTAGGTTGTTTTCCACCATTTGTAGTCCACCTGTCCAGTCCATTTCTTAACCAGCTTGTCACCAGGGATGTTGTGGGAGACTGTGTTAAACGCTTTACTGAAATCAAAGTAGATAGCACGCACAGCTCTGCCCTCATCCCGTGAGAAAACTGTTCAATCGTTGAAAGCAACCAGGTTGGTTAAACCTAATTTACCTTCGACAAATCTGTATTGGTTTTGCCAGTGAATCTGCCACATAAGAATGCAAAACCCTACTCCCCAGTACTCAGTCTGGCTACCAGCAATAGTGATGCTTCCACCAAGGTTCTCAGGCCGTGTGGACAACAAATATAATGGAAGTGTTGGAAGTGGCCTCAGGGATTCTTTCAAAATACCCTATAATCATACAACATTTATTTTCTTTTTAAACTTCAAATTAGAGCTTTACACTTTCACTGTAGTGAGGAAATAATTTAGCCCTATCCTGTACCTCAGTTTCTCTCATACTTCTGACAATCATTTGGGGGCTCTACAGAAGTTTCTTGTGTTGTGGTATTAACACTCATTTTTGAGGCAGAAGTCAAGGCTTTAACTTTCCTTTCCAAATATGGCCGAACACTGTGATCACAATTTGGTCTTAATGAGATGGTAATTGCAGTTACTATAAACTTAAAAGATTAATCAAAGAGAGCAAAGAGAAGGTTCACTTAACTGTAAAGTATTTGTTAAAGCAACATCATGCCATGCTTTGCATAGTATTTTAGTATATTCCAGTATGGCTGCATGTCCAAGCCTGCATCTTGGGAATTCAGCTCTTTGTTCTGATGCATATGACCTTAGATCTTTAATTTCATTGAAATATAACTCATTGTGTTCAAATAAAGGTATCTTACATAATAATTAAGGGTCAGAGTATTGATCCTACTATCTCTGTGTGCCAGGCAACCGAATCTTGAAGTTACTTTCTGTATTTTCAAATAGCAGTTGATTTCTGTGAATATCAACACCATTCATGAGCAAGGGACTACTAAACTGGCTGGTAATTAAACATTGTGATCAAGTAGTCATGGAAATCCAACTAAAAGAACTAAAGACAGGAATAGCATAAAATCCATTTTGATGAATGCCTTTAGCATTAAAAGTACATGAAATGTCCTTTCAAAAATGTGTGTAACACCCAGTTGAGAGGAATTACTGGAGCACTAGGTTATTTTAGCTCTTTCGTCATGGCTAGTTAACAGCTTGATTCATTTGTTAATGTGCAGAACACTATAAAGCAGAATGGAACTAAATTTATTTTTAACCGGTCTTAATAAGGATAAGCACCAAAATACACAACTTAAAAATATAAAAAAATTTAGAATTCTGAGGGAGTTTCATGATTTTTCTCCTTCTGACCTGCATCAAGTTGGTGTAATCATCCACCAAGGCTACTACGTTTCCTTTAGTGCAGAAAAACCCTAGTACAGCAATGTAAAAAATATTTTGTAATCAGTTGTTATTATTGCTTTGATTAAAAAAAAAAAAAGTAAAGATCTAAAAAATACTAATGAAGACTAATGAAGAAAATGCAGAGGCAGAAACTTGGTTGACATAACATGTTGCATGAATCTAGAGATGTCCTAAACAATGAAGCACTGTGTGCACAATGTGCAATAAGCACTACGGAAACTTCACTTTTTTGTTTGTTTTAGTTTTGGGTTTTGCATTTTTTCTTCCAAACAAAATTTTTCTATTTTTTTTTTTTTTTTTCCTACGAAAAGAAATATAGAGAAATGGAATGCAATTTGACAGCCAAGGCAACATTTTAGCATTCTGACATTTTTCCAGTACTTCCAAAGCTAGCAATTCATAAAGTATGCTCTTTTTAAAAGCTATACTCACCTTGGAAAATATATGATTCACTGTAAACAACCAATAAAATCTATATCGTTTCAACAGAGTCAAGATTTTACTTTGGCTTTCTGAAGTCTTTCTAGTAAGATCCTGCTTCTGTAGCTACACCCAGTTGTTGAACACTGTTATTCTATGTTTTTCCGAGGTAAATACATATTGCAATAGAATCAGTTACCCACAATACAAAAAGGTCCCAACACTTAGGAGCACTACTGTGCTACCTGGTCTTTTGTGATCAAGTAACCTCCCTCTAATATTTCTAGGGCTGGTGGCATTTTTGGGGGGGGCAAGAATGAGGAGGGAAGCACATATTGCAGAATAGTGATAACCTTCATTATTTTCTGTGAGCTATTCTTTTGGAGCAATATTTTGATAAAAGCAGACTTTTAAATAGCTTTCAAGTGTCTCAGAGAATAAAAGTGAAAAGCTGGTAAGAACTTTCTGCTTTTATCATATTAATTTGAAAATCAGCTCAACCATATGGTAATTTAAGTGTAAAGAATAAAAAGTCTAAATACGGGTTTCAACATGACAGCAGGTATTCCTCAAGAAACCTAATTAACTCACTCATAATATTCCTTCCACTGCTTTTAGGATTGTTCTTCTGGAGGCCTCTCACGTGCACTTCACTGAGTAATCAAGTTTGGTTGGCAATGACTGGCCTTTTGATGATTTTAAATACATTAATTCTTCCAAAGAAAATGAATAATTAGAAGACATTTGGTATAACTAATAATTTACGTGTGTTTCATTAAGCAGAATAAATAATTATTTGATTCATCACAGACACAGCTACCAACTGCAATTATCTGATCAATACACTTTCATAAATGACAGCAACATTATAGACATTGGCACTTTTTGCTGATATTCCTTCAGATGTCCTGAAAACCAGCTGCCTTTATAAAAGGCAACAAGATAGCTATTGTATTTGACTTAATACATGTCCTGATAGCCTATCTTTTGTATTAGGTATAAATCTTCCTGAAATGTAAGACTATGCTATTTTTTTTTCTAATAAAGCTCTTTGTGAAATGTCAAGTCTCATTATTTCTTGAAAGATAGTATTTTGTATGCTAGAATGTATAAAAAACCCTGTTCTTTTAAACTTGTTAAAAAGCTCTAGCTTTGTTATAAATTTGTCAGATAATTAAAACTAGAAAATGGAGAATCAGAAATAATATCTTAAGCAATAAAATAGTTTATTATGTTTATCCTGATATCTTTATAAATCAAACTTTATGTGACGATGTTCTTTATGAAGTAAACTGTATGTAATGATACTTTTTGCATGTGTGCATGAAAAAAAAAAGCACATTAAATTCAATGACTAATTTCAAATTCAAGTCTAAAAGTGGTATTTCTATATGGTCTGTGAAAGTGAAAGGTGAGTTTTCATGCTTCTGAAAAGCTTTACTCTTAGCTCTCCTCTTCTAATACAGCGGGTAATTCCTGAGGGATTTTGGCCTTCATGTGGCTAAAATCAGACACGTTATCTGTAATGTCAAAAAATTTAAGTCTATGATACGGAAGTCATAATACCCAAATATGCAAATAGCACTATCAGTCTTTCAGCTCTCAGCGATACAGGATGTTATTTGTCCCATGCTTCTCTATTTTACATACACTGTTTAATTCCAAGCAAAAAAAGTGGGAAGAGAAAGCTATTTCATAAATATACCTTTCCAACATGTATTCTTACAAAAATAAAAAGGACAACTGATTCAGAGATGTGAAAGAGAAGAACAAAATATGGATAATTAAAAACCAAGAATGGGATTTGTGTTACTAACCATAAATATTTATGGTGTAGATTTACATCATACAGCTGATCTAGTCTAACTAATGACTTTTATATCAGTGGTAAAAAAAAAAAAAAAAAGGAAAAGTGTTTCTAGATTGTGAATCATCACTTAGTATATATTTAAAACATTTTGTGAAACGGGTCCTACAAGTTTTAATTTTTTTCCATTGACAAAACAAAATTTTAAAGAGTGTTGTGAATATATAGATTGGACTCCTGAGTCTGTCCCAGGTGAAACAGTCAAATTAATTGCTGACAAGTGTCTTTCTTCTCATGCTTAACATAGAGCTAGAAATTGCAGGACTAGCTCAGAAGTGTTGGATGGCTACATTTTCAGTGGAAGTCTCAGCATGAAGGATTAAACTTCTGCCTTAGTCCTCATCAAGTCACGTCTTTAATCCTTTGACTACAGTAGCTAAGAATGTAGATACTAAATTGTGAAAGTTTTGACCCAGAGTGGAAAGGAGGGAGAAAGGAATAAGCAAGTCTTTTGTTTGAGATTTATTTTTTGATTGGGTTATATATGAGCCAAAGGAAATTGGTTATGAAATCTAAGCCTGCCTTTTTGAACAAAGAAGAATTTCTAAAATACAAGAGCTGCTTTTGCTAACAGCTGACTAGTGCATGTGGCAGACTAAGATAACTAAGTAGTCAATGGCAAAGGATTAGGATGTTTTTGAAGAAGGAATTGAAAATCTCTTGGAATGAAACAAAGTATAACATAACCATAAGAAAGAGAAAAAACTCTGATGTATTTTGAAGACTTAAGCCTCCAGTAATGGGGAATTCTGAAAGTTATAATATGCAATAAGGACAAGCACTAAAGATTTTATAAATAATACCGTTCCCAAATAATGTGCCAGTTACAGCAAGAATTGTGCCAAGATAAATAAATCCTAGCACTAACTATGAATAAAATTTTATTTTCAGACAGACACCTTCAGTTCCTGGGTGACTCCAGTAATGTTTGTGTGTAAAGAACTAGGCTCTCAGGATGAAGTGCACAGATTGTAAATGGCCAATAAAAGGTGCCTCCTCCCCACAAAATCCCAAGTCTCCTTTTATTCCTGGTAGACAAAGGGTTCTAGATGAATATATGCATTTTTTTTTGGTCTGTTTTGTACCATGACTGTAGATCATGGAAAGAAGCTTTTTGGTGAAAAAAACCCCACACCAAAACATTAGAAGAAACCAACACTAACATACATGTCTAGCAGCTGAGTGAATATGATTATGGTCATGTGTTGCTACAATATTTTTTGTGGCAACTTCCTTTGAAGTATTCATATTGATACTTTGGACATTACTGAGGGGATTGTTACTCCTAGAATTAATGTAGAAAGGAAAAGCCGATGTTTTTAACAGGTTTTCGCATTTCTATACCTACTGAACTGTATTCCAGAACTGTACAAAAGAACAGGAACTGGTTGAGAAGGAAGCTTCTAGTGTACCTGGAGATAGAAGAAAGAGAGACGATGGAGCAGTCCTAGTGAACACACACGCACTTAGACACTGCAGGATTGTGCTCACAAGGATCGGGGCATGAGGGGTTTCCATCTCTCCTTCTTCCGGAGAGGAGAGGAGAGGAGAGGAGAGGAGAGGAGAGGAGAGGAAAAGGCAAGGCAAGGCTTAAATGAAAGTTAGTTTAGTTACAGGAATGTTGCCTGGATTGGATATATTCTTTAAACTTGTGAGAAAGGATGAAGAACTCAGAGAGATGCTATGTTTTATCTGATCTAAATTCAGGAAGATTTGGACAAAATCTTACACACATTTTAGAGAAGAATATTCAGGCATATAAAGGCTTGAAATTAAAAAAACCCCAAAACCTATATATTTTGAAGAATTACTTATGACTCAATTTGCCTAAGGTAGGCCATCCTTAAATTTATTTATTTTTAAATCTCAAAGGCATAGCAGTAAATGTAACTCATCAATTATAACTCATTTACTAGGGAGAAAACACAATAGATTCTAAAGTGAATACCATTGAAAAACTGGGGAGATTTGCCACTAGGTTAAATTTTAGAAATTTGTTTAATACTGGTCATTACAGATGTTGCATTCGTTCAAGCATTATAACAACAGACACCCCCATTTGGTTTTCCATACACAGCCACTGAACTGGTATGAGCTTCTCTCTCTCCAGCCCCAGAAAAGAAGGTTCATATTGGATCAATACTGAAAATTAAAAGAGAAAAGATTTGCTTCTCAATATAAACCCCACAGAACCAATGTAACTCACTCTTATTGTTCTCAGCTGGAATTATATATGTGAATGCATAAGACTCTCCATCATTTTGGGTTATTGAACAGAAAAACTTGTTATAATCATGTTTTCATATATATTGTGTTTCATCTCTGAGAGAAAAGGAAAGTGTTAATAAGAATATTTAATATTAAAGAATATTAAAAAATTAATATATTCTGTATTAAGAATGTTTAATATTAAAAGCATTTTCAGATTGTTTAATATTAAAAGAAATTTTCAGATTGTTTCAGTTCCTAACTGGAACTAATTTGTTTCAGAATTGCAACTTTATACATACAACAACTATTGTAGTTAATAGGCAGGATGTTTCCTCCCATAAACACTTGAACAAGTGAGCACTTAAAGCCTATGGCAAAGTCTGGTCAATAAGAAGTACACAAGTCAAGTCTTCTAAAAGACTTGGCTTAGCCACAGTGAACATCCAGTAAGGACACAATTATTCATAAATAGTTGGTCTTGAATTATTATTCACAAATAATTTGCAAAATCTAAAATGACGAGGAAGAAGCACAGAAGGAAAATACATTAAAATCTCATTTAGTTAAAATCTACATTCAGTTAAATTCTACATGTCCTGAAGGAAGAAGCTGTTATTCATAAGACTTCAGAGCTTTTAGATTTTAGATTATAGACAGAAAATTCTTGCAGGTTCCAGTAGTCCATTAAAAGAATGCAAATAATTTAAGATGTTGTGTTCAGTTTTCTCAGTTAAATGAGCACAAGGGGAAACGATAGTTTCCAGAAACCTAACTGTATCTAGAGATGCTAATCTCCCAATGTTCAGTTCATAGTTAATATGATTAGAAAACACTCTGGGGAATTATTTAGAGCAATGAAATTTAATTCCTGATCCGAACTGTGCACTGGAAAATCCTCTCACTCATTCCATCCCTACAAAGGAAGGTAGGAAGGATAACATTTACCATAAATTGTCAGTCTTTGTGAATCCAAGCTTAATATGTGTCATAGTTCTTACTAGCAAAGCTGGCAAAACAGGCAAAATAAACCAAAATCATTAGGTCCTTAGGAAACAAACAAACAAACAAACAAAACCCAAACCCAAAAGCTTTCTAGCACTGTATACTAGAACAAAAATCCATATTCAGTACAAATCACACTGACCATGTGTTTTTTTCGGTTTGAAATAGAGTCTTTACATTCTAACTGAGATATTCTGCAACAAAATATCAACATAACAAGTGTACTTTGAAGTATTGTTTGTGCCTTATTTTTGTCCTACTTTTCTTTCTGAAGAGAGAGTATAGTTCTGTCATGGGCTTTTTATTCTGGAAAAATGAAACCAACCCTTTAATAATATTATTTAATTCATTCTTTTCCTTCAGTCTTCCTCAGAAGGTACAGCTATGTACCGTTACCACAGCGTTGGGTAAAGGTAATCCTCCTTCCACTCTGAAGAAAACTTAGAGTTTGTGTATTACAGCAACGGTCCACAGGAATGAAATGAGTATAAAATCCTGCAAACAGGAGAGACTCCAAGAGACAGACTCCTTGGAGACTGTGGGTGACCCCGGGTGGCAAATTAGGTACGAGTTTGCAGTGTAACATGACAGAAGAACGATCAATGCAATCCAGCAAAGGTAACTAGTCATGGAGGATGAAGAGAACTGTCATTCTGTACAGCTCACGTGGTAGCACACCCAAACATCACCCAAACATGCCATTCTATTGCATGTACATTGGCACTAGAAAAAACTGTTGATATAAAGGCTTGAGAAGATAATTTGTGTTGCAAGATTGAATATTTGGAGTAAAGAAGGGTAACTAGAAAGACATAGGTGGGTGAAAGAATTATTCACTGATAATTTCCGACATCTGAAGGCTGGAAATGACTGTTGGGATTAACTATTTCTTGTGCTATTGGGGCTAGGCAACAGCTGAGCTAATCTAATCTCAAAACATGCAAGAATATGTAACAAATCTGTTTAACTAAAAAGCGCATTGATCGATGATAACATATTAATGCTTTTTGTAATCTTTAGTATATCATTGCATCTAATTTTAAGGAATGAAAACAGGGAGGAAAAGATATGATAAAGTGGTTGGTTTACCCCAGTGGGCAACTAAGCTGTGCAAGCACTGCTTCTCAGTAAGGAAACCACTGCTATATTATCAAGACTCTTTTGGTCAAAAATCCAAATAAAAGGTGCTGAGAAGAACATTACCTCCATCTCAGCCAAAAACAATACAGATAAAAAAACAAGATAGAAGTTCATTTGGGGTTTGTTTGGGAAGTTAATTCCATGAGAAGGAAGTTAAACGGATTTACTCGAAAAAAGAAACTAACTGGACCAGGAAGCTCAAAGAACACCACTTGTTAGCTTTTTAACAGTTAGAAAAAATGAGTAATTCTCTTGGGATTGTATGCAATCTGTACAGTGCTCTGTTTCTCTGCTGGTTGGTGTACAGCCTCCCAATCCATCTGTCAGAAGCACGCTTTTTATTCTCTAGAAGTCCAGCTAACACAGCTGGCACAGGCTGAGTTACAAGCTGGAGGAAGCAAGCTGCTGAGTCCTCTCAGGGACTACTTGCAGATGGGTTCCTGCCTGGGAAGTAAAAAGAACAGATAGCAAATTTCCTATCCAACCACAGTTTATCCAAAATAGGCTGGAAAGAATGACCATGCCTAGTTAGGATGACAGACTAGAAGTCCAAACAGGTCTTCTGCAGTAAACTGCAAAAGATTAATTTTTCATCACATGACAGTGCCCAACAACCATAAATTTACCATTCAGAGTTGGTCTGTGAGGATATGAAATGTCTTTTCCCAGGCCTGTTATGGATTTCAAGTCATAGACAGTTAAAAAATATGGCAGGGCTGCATCGTCATACAGGAATTCAAGCATTGTAACAAAAGAAGGCATAGAAATGCAGCAAAGTGATGACATATTCCCACGAAGAACATCAGTATTTTTCATTTCAATACAAAAAAAAGGAAGAGAGAATAAAACTATAGACAGGGTAAGTAAATAAGTTTTTGTAGAATTTAGTGAAAGAAACATCACATGAAGTTACTTCCAATGAGAAAAATTCATCACCTATGGAAAACATAAAAGACAGTGTCTTTTAAAATATTACCCTGAGAGAGGACATACATGATTCTATGATTCTTTCACATTTTTCATCAACCTAGAGTTTTGTTTTTGAAAGCAATTTCCAAAAGAAGGCTTGATTAATTACATTAGCAGCCATAAAGAGATATTATCTCCCACCTGAAGGACCCCGGGCCCCCGCGGCGCCCCAGATCCTTCAGACTGTTATGCCCCTGCTTCAACTGCCCGGGCAGGAGCAGCCCTTCCACCCAGCATGGGCACCCGCCGTGGGGGCAGCCCCATGGGCCCCCCAGGCCCCACCACCAGGTATGGTCTCCCTGTTCCCCTCTGCCACCTTCAGCCCTTAAGGACACTGTTCACCTTCACCATCCCACCTCCCCTGTTCCTCCCCAGCAGGTTTGCCACCGGTGGGGGTGGGGAGTTCAGCAAACCCGGCTAAGGCAATGAGGTGCTTTCCAGCCCTGTCACCAGCTTGGTTGCCCTCCCCTGGAGGCACAGAAGGACCTTCCTGTCCTTGTCCTCTGGTGGAGTTACACCCTCCCAGAGTAGAATCAGACACTTTTACTGGTTCAACTTCATGCCCCTGGAGATTGCCCAGTGCTCCAACACCTGGAGGCACAGAAGGACCTTCCTGTCCTTGTCCTCTGGTGGAGTTACACCCTCCCAGAGTAGAATCAGACACTTTTACTGGTTCAACTTCATGCCCCTGGAGATTGCCCAGTGCTCCAACATCTCTAGAGCCTTCTGCAAGGCCTCCTGTCCCTCAAGGGTGTCAACAACACCTCCCAGTTTGGCATCATCATCTCATTAATGGGACATTCACCCCCAAAATCCAGGGTAGTGACTATTCCCAACTTTTTTCTCATTCCACTGATAATTTTAAGCTCAACCATTTCATGAGGACTGAGGCCAAGACCATCTCCAGCAGGAGATGGGGGGGGGGGCCCAGGGAGCCCCAACATTCCATCCCTGGTGACCAAAGAGTCCTTAGCAGCAGAGAGACCCAGGGGACCGACGATGGCGCTGCCACCACAGCGGCTCCCACCCAAAGGACCCCGGGCCCCTGCAGCACCCCAGATCCTTCAGACTGTTGTGCTCCCCCAGACCTTCTACCCCCAAGGCAGGGACCGACCCCGACCCACAGCCCAGGGACGCTCTCTAGGCCAAGGGCGCAGGAGGTGACCGTGGCCATCGCTCCTGTCTCTCTTCCAGGCTCAGCCACCCTGGTTCGACTCCCCGGGCAGGAGCAGCCCTTCCATGCAGCCTGGGCACCCACCATGGGGGCAGCCCCATGGGCCCCCCAGGCCCCACCACCAGGTATGGTCTCCCTGTTCCCCTCTGCCACCTTCAGCCCCTGAGGACTCTGCTCACCTTCACCATCCCCATTAGTTTTGTCACCGGTGGGGGCCCAGAGCCAGGACGGGGGCCACGGGGGCCGCCTCGGCGGGTGCCCTGGAGGCTGCCCCCGGCCCAGCACGGCTCCCTTTCCCCCCCCAGGGCTGCAGAGGGCCCCCTGCGGCTGCTGCTTCAATCCCAGCTACTTCCAGCTGCAGTGGACCCTCCGCTACCAGCCTCCGCCGGCCACCCCCACGCTGACACAGCTACCCACCAACGGCCACCAGGGCAGAGCGCTGGCCGCGGCCCCCCCGCTCCTCCTGACCTCCGTCCCCGGCCTCCAGCACCTCCAGGGACCCTCCACATGGGCCAGCAGCACCATCACGGCCACCCCCACGCGGGCACCCCCATGCACTCACAGCCCCCCACGCACCCACATGCCCCCCACACCCTCTGCTGCTCCTGGGCACCCGGCCACCACCAGGGAAGTCACCCAGGAGACGCTCCTCCACGAGGCCCTCAGCCTCTT